>NC_137648.1:24294480-24334480 GCF_963383615.2 Lipophrys pholis | reverse complement strand
CTCAGGATGAAGTCGACTCCATCAGAACGATTCAACTCGTCCAGAACTTGAGCCACATCCTTCTGGTGGGGGGTGAAGTATGGGGGGAGGGGCATCCCCCCCCAGTCTGCCAGCACCGCAAAGTGAAGAGCTGCTGCAGGGAACAGACGCCATGAGGAACAGACACCGTGAGGAACAGACACAATGAGGAACAGACACTGAGGGAACAGACACTGTGGGGGAACAGTGTGAGGGAACAGACACAGTGAGGGAACAGTGTGAGGGAACAGACACAGTGAGGGAACAGTGTGAGGGAACAGACACAGTGAGGGAACAGAAACTATAAGAAACAGACACAATGAGAGAACAGACACTGTGCTGAACAGACACTATGAGGGAACACTGTGAGGAACAGACAGGAGAACCCACCAGGTGAGGGAACACTAAAGAACAGACGGGGAACAAGACTCTCCAGGCAAGCCCCTGCTCTGGTCCATACCTGGATGCAGAGTCCGGACCGGATCCCAGCCGGTCTGGAGGAGCAGCACAAACAGAACGTTGACACCCTTCATGGCAGGAAAGTGAAAGAACCTGTCTGAGAGGTGACTTCCTGAATCAGGCTGTTCCAGATAAACAGGAAGTGAGTGTCAGCAGGCAGAAACACTGACTCACAGGTCAAAGGTCACAAGATCCTTCACTCAGTGTGATAACAGGATGACACATCTTCCAGGACGGTTTACTTTTAATCAACAGGCAGAAGGAGAACCTGAGTCGTGGTTTTACAAACTATCTGATCGTCTTTGTCCAGAAAACACTTTCAGTTGTTTCAGTCCTTTTAGGGTTTTTTCTCTTTTGCAGTAAAAATCTTTCAATGTTTTCTTTAGGTTGTTTGTGTTTCTGTTCTGATGTCAAAGTTCCATATGAAGCAGCGCAAAGTCAGAAAAACCTTTCTTATTAGATTTAATCCTGGTAAAATCAACATTTCTTTGCTGGAGTGAAACTTCATGGAATCTCTACAGAGTCACTAGAGTCTCTACAGAGTCACTAGATTCTCTACAGTCTCTAGAGTCACACTGTAGAGACTCTAGTGACTCCGTAGTGACTCTATAGAGTCACTAGAGTCACTACAGGGTCACTAGAGTCTCTACAGAGTCACTACAGAGTCTCTACAGAGTCCCTATGGAGTCACTACAGAGTCACTAGAGTCTCTACAGAGTCACTACAGAGTCTCTACAGAGTCCCTATGGAGTCACTACAGAGTCACTAGAGTCTCTACAGAGTCACTACAGAGTCTCTACAGAGTCACTACAGAGTCACTACAGAGTCACTAGAGTAATTACAGAGTCACTACAGAGTCACTAGAGTCATTACAGTCACTAGAGTCACTACAGAGTCACTAGAGTAATTACAGTCATTACAGAGTCACTACAGAGTCTCTACAGTGTCACTACAGAGTCACTAAAGTCTCTACAGAGTCACTACAGAGTCTCTACAGTGTCACTACAGAGTCACTAAAGTCTCTACAGAGTCACTACAGAGTCTCTACAGTGTCACTACAGAGTCACTAGAGTAATTACAGAGTCACTACAGAGTCACTAGAGTCATTACAGTCACTAGAGTCACTACAGAGTCACTAGAGTATTTACAGAGTCATTACAGAGTCACTAGAGTCTCGCCGCATGCGGTCTCTCACGCGAGGTTGTCCGCCGACGGGTGGAACACGGGTCGGAGCGGGGAACATCTTAATCTGGATATGCACAAGTGCAGAACTACTTCCGCGTCAACAAAGGCACATGTAATTACCGTAATGTTCCCAATAGACACGCATCTTGTAAAATAAGCTTTTAATTTGACATAACCAGGCGGTGAACCATGGCAGGACCCGACCCGACCCGACACAAAACCCTCTTCACTTTCTGGCCGTTGCGTTTTAGATGTAATTATCGGGGGTTATACTAGGTTTGTAGTGTTGGTAATGATTGTGTTGTGTTTTTGTTGCTTTGTTCATGTTAGTTAACTCATCTAGTTTAGTTTGGTTTATTAGTTGTGGGTGCCCACCAACCAACCAGCAGTGAAGAGGGTTCTGTGGGTTCTGGTCCTCCAATGGTGCTCTTCATGATTGGTGACTGTCAATATAATGGTTTCTTATAGTCGTGTATCCAATGACAGACTCTGAACATGTCATTTTATTCTCTGTATTGCTGGGCGGTTTAAGGTACATGAGAGACCAGTGTGTTCTATTGTACTTACAGTTCTCAGTCCATGTCCAACTATGTATTGGTAATAAAAGTAACCTTGCACAGATATGTGATTAATTTAAAGTTCCACACCTGGAGGGACCAATATGCATAGACAAGAGAACCCATGTTCAGAAGAACGTTCATGAGCTTCATTCAAGGTTCCATTCATGTTCAGAAGAACGTTCATATACATCCTACAGTTACTCACTCCAATCATTAGCTCTAATAATTTCTCTTTAAATACATAAATGGCTTATACTGTGTGAGAGTAAATACATAAATACACACCTCATTTACACTGTCGAGTAAAGAAAGATATCAAGCAGAGGCTAAAGGAAACTTTATTTAATAAACTTCAGCAGAACCTACAACAGTAAAAACACAAGTTAGAAACATTATGTACCGTATTTTCCTGAATATAAGCCGCTACTTTTTCCCCACGCTTTGAACTATGCGGCTTACAATGTGGTGCGGCTTGTCTGTGGATTTTTCTTCACCCGCCAGGGGGCGTTGTAGTATAAAGTGGAAAAAACGAGACCGGTGAAAGTCAAATTTTAACTTAAAAGAAGAAAGTGCTAATTTTCATTTAGCACATGCTAAGGCACGACAGAGATTTTTTTTCAAACCCACATTTCTTCATCATGGAACAAGAAGCACAAGAAGAAGTTCATATGATGCCGCATTTAAGTTGAAGGCCATTGATCTGGCAGTAAAGGAAGGTAATAGAGCTGCTGCACGTAAGCTTGGCGTGAATGAATCCATGGTTCGGCGCTGGAGACGGCAGCGGGAAGAACTCATGCAATGCAAAAAGACTAGAAAGGCTTTCAGAGGACATAAAAGCAGGTGGCCTGAACTTGAAAATGTTCTTGAGGACTGGGTTAACACTCAGAGAGCAGACGGCCGAGGTGTGTCCACCGTGCAAATCCGGCTGAAAGCCAAATCAGTAGCCCGCGAAATGAATATTGGCGATTTTAACGGAGGACCGTCCTGGTGTTTCAGATTCATGAGAAGAAAGAGCTTGTCCATCAGGGCACGGACAACTCTCCGTCAGCAACTCCCCCCGGACTACCAGGAAAAACTTGCAAATTTCCGACAATTTGTTGAAACAAAGATCGCGGAGAACGCCATAGGACCAGACAACATTATAAATATGGATGAAGTGCCACTGACATTTGATCTGCCTCTGACCAGGACCGTAAACAAGACAGGTGCATCGTCCATCATGGTGAAAACCACCGGGCACGAGAGGACACATTTCACCTGTGTCCTGGGCTGCACCGCATCTGGAAAGAAGCTTCCCCCGATGGTCATTTTTAAGCGCAAAACTATGCCGAAAGACCAATTCCCGAAGGACATTGTGGTTAAAGTCAACCAGAAAGGATGGATGCTAGAAAGTCTGATGAAGGGCTGGTTAACGGAGCGCTACGGAAAGCGCCCAGGAGGATTCTTTCACCGTAAAAAGGCGCTGCTTGTTTTGGACAGTATGAGGGCCCATGTTACCCATTCAGTGAAAGCAGTCATCAAGAGAACCAACTCAATTCCTGCTGTGATTCCTGGAGGTACTACAAAGTTTTTGCCACCCCTGGACCTCAGCGTGAATCGAGCGTTTAAAGCAGCACCCCGCTGTGAATGGGAGACTTGGATGACGAGTGGCGATAAATCCTTCCCAAACACTGGCCGCATGCGAAGAGCATCATTTTCTGATGTCTGTCAGTGGATCCTCGCTGCGTGGAGCAGCGTGAAGGAATCCACCAGCACCACCGGGTTCCGGAAGGCTGGACTGTTGCGTGAAGAGGGCGCTTCAGCTTCAGAGTCAGCTTCACCCCGGGATGATGACAGCGACACGGAGAGCGACAGGGAGAGCAACACTGACATCGCCACAGAAAAGGTGTGTGACGAAGCTCTTCTGAGGCTGTTCAACTCCGACACTGAAGAAGAGGACTTCGATGGTTTCAGTGCGCAGGAGGACGACGAATAAACCAATCAATAACTTTTCTGTTTTGTTTGATAAGCACGTTTATGCTTTGGGCACCATTCGGAAACTGTTCAGTTATGTTCAGTTAAACTTCAGTTCAGTAGTTAATCGCGGCTTTTAGGCCGGTGCGGCATATATAAGTACATTTCCAATTTTTTTTAAAAACTTTGTTGGTGCGGCTTTTATTGAGGTGCTCTATAGTCAGGAAAATACGGTACATAGAAATATTACATTGGTTTTTTTTTAAATTCTAAAGTTCCTTCTTTTATTTCCCAGGAACCCCTGCAGTAATACACAGGTCAGTAATGTTCCTACCCTGGAACCTTTCTCTCCTGGAGGTGTCGTGACTCCAGCTTCAGGGTTTCCAGGAGCATCGTTATGTTGATACTGATGCTCCTGCTGGTCATCAGGTATTCTGCTGTACTGCTGGTTGATGGTGTCACCTTCTAATTCTTCCTCCTGCTGGTCATCAGGTATTCTGCTGTACTGCTGGTTGATGGTGTCACCTTCTAATTCTTCCTCCTGCTGGTCATCAGGTATTCTGCTGTACTGCTGGTTGATGGTGTCACCTTCTAATTCTTCCTCCTGCTGGTCATCAGGTATTCTGCTGGACTGCTGGTTGATGGTGTCACCTTCTAATTCTTCCTCCTGCTGTACTGCTGGTTGATGGTGTCACCTTCTAATTCTTCCTCCTGCTGGTCATCAGGTATTCTGCTGTACTGCTGGTTGATGGTGTCACCTTCTAATTCTTCCTCCTGCTGGTCATCAGGTATTCTGCTGTACTGCTGGTTGATGGTGTCACCTTCTAATTCTTCCTCCTGCTGGTCATCAGGTATTCTGCTGGACTGCTGGTTGATGGTGTCACCTTCTAATTCTTCCTCCTGCTGGTCATCAAGTATTCTGCTGTACTGCTGGTTGATGGTGTCACCTTCTAATTCTTCCTCCTGCTGGTCATCAGGTATTCTGCTGTACTGCTGGTTGATGGTGTCACCTTCTAATTCTTCCTCCTGCTGTACTGCTGGTTGATGGTGTCACCTTCTAATTCTTCCTCCTGCTGGTCATCAGGTATTCTGCTGGACTGCTGGTTGATGGTGTCACCTTCTAATTCTTCCTCCTGCTGGTCATCAAGTATTCTGCTGTACTGCTGGTTGATGGTGTCACCTTCTAATTCTTCCTCCTGCTGGGGCCGTTGATGGTGTCACCTTCTAATTCTTCCTCCTGCTGGGGCCGTTGATGGTGTCACCTTCTAATTCATCCTCCTGCAGAGCCCAACACATGTTACCTAAATAAAAAACTTTCCCCCTCTATCATAGTTTAGTTATTTGTGATGCCAAAGGAGGTTTATTGAAAGTTAAATTGTTTTCATTTTGTCCTTCGAAACATGTATATTATAGACTCTTTTTTAAGGACAGATAGATGCAAGAAAGATTCTACCTTGCTGACATGTTTCAGCTTCATCTGTAGTCTTCCTCAGAGCCTCATCTGGTTGTGATGACGTGTCAGTCTTTATCAGGTGATTTAAGTAAGTGTGAGTTTGACATATCAACATTTTAAACAACTATATTCTGGCCTAAAACACTCTTAAAACTACACTCTGTTAAACAATGACGCTAATAGTATGTGTCTGATATGTGTCTGAATCAAAAGCTTCAACATGGAGGAATGGAGGTGTAGAAGGATAGAACGCTGCTCTACAGCCGTTTCCATGGTAACCTAGGTAAACACTCTGATTAAAGTTCTCTTTCACATGAAGCCATTTAAAGGCTCATTTTAGCTCTAAAAACTCCAAGTTTCATTTACAGTAGTTTGTAGTTTGTTTAGTAGTTCCTGAGGAACCAGAACGTTCTGTGGAGCGTCTCATAGCGGAGCGCCCCCTGCTGCCTCATGCAGACCTCAGCCTGCGGTCAGAACGCCAAACAAGACCTGGTGGTGAAGTTACAATTGTATTTCAATGAAAAACGTGGAAAAATGACAATAGATAACTGCTTAGAAATTCTATATCCTTTGCAGCTGATTGTGTGACAGCACAAACATCACTACAATATTATTTGAGGTAATTAATTCGTGGCCACAAGTAAAGAATCTCGCAGCCAGAGATTAACTCATCTGGTTCCCTCGCTTTATTAATTGGAGGTAACGAGTTATTATCTCGTTCCCACGTTCTTATTATGTTTCTCTCTGGCCACTCAGGCCACTTTCTATGTCATCCTCTCTGGTCAGATTAAAAAAGAAGAGGCAACATGAAGCCTCTGATCATCCAGCTCAGTTTTCATCTTCCACTTTATTATCCTGGTAGTTTATCATGTTTTATGGTAGTTTAATAGAGCAGATAAAAACACTGGCTGCCTCCACCTCTATGTTATTTTCACTAACCGGTAATGCTTAAGATATTATACGTAAGAACGGAGACTTGCCGTGCCCAGGGTGGGGGGTCCAGGATACTTAATTGCGGTCTGGGTCCTCCCCTGACTTTGCACCACCCACAATTTTAACCACACCTTGTCATGCAGGGTCTTGAGGGGGTAAGCCGCTTTCGGCGTTCTTCCGCTTGGCAGCGGGGGGGGGGGGGGGGGGGGGGGGGGGGGGCTCCTCCCGCTGGGGTCTCACCCCGGTCTGGGGTGAGTACGGCTGGAATCACCAGCTCGCTCAGGCATGGCGCTCGTGGGGGGCGCCATGCCTGAGCATCCATCCATCCATCCATCCATCCATCTTCTCCCTCTTATCCATTCCCGGGTGGTGGGGGTGTCAGTCTGAGCACCGTCACCCAGATCACGTTGCACCCATTAAGAACCTTCCTGCAGGTGGAGAGCCCACAGGAAGGAGGAGAGCCCACAGGAAGGTGGTGAGCCCACAGGAAGGTGGAGAGGCCACAGGAAGGTGGAGAGCCCACAGGAGGGTGGAGAGCCCACAGGAGGGTGGAGAGCCCACAGGAAGGTGGAGAGGCCACAGGAGGGTGGAGAGGCCACAGGAGGGTGGAGAGCCCACAGGAAGGTGGAGAGCCCACAGGAGGGTGGAGAGGCCACAGGAGGGTGGAGAGGCCACAGGAAGGTGGAGAGGCCACAGGAAGGTGGAGAGCCCACAGGAGGGTGGAGAGCCCACAGGAAGGTGGAGAGGCCACAGGAAGGTGGAGAGCCCACAGGAGGGTGGAGAGCCCACAGGAAGGTGGAGAGGCCACAGGAAGGTGGAGAGGCCACAGGAAGGTGGAGAGGCCACAGGAAGGTGGAGAGGCCACAGGAAGGTGGAGAGGCCACAGGAGGGTGGAGAGGCCACAGGAAGGTGGCGGGTCATGTAACTATAAATTAGTAAATTGTCATTTCAATGAATTTCATGGATTATACACGTCATCAAGCAACATAGTCTTTTTATTTTTCAAATTAACTGATTAAATGTTTAAATTGCATAATTTAGTACAGCACATGTTTAGAATATGCAACATCTAGTATCATGTACCATGATTACCATTGCTAGTAACCAGGGATGATCCATTTCCAGAGCGAACAGAAAGCCCCGTGTCCCTTCAAAGCTCTGGCAGCTGTGTCACAATGTTTCCGTATATTGGCTTATTTCCTCCCTGACGAAATATCCACTTTGCAAGTATTTGACTTTGCGCTGTTGTCTCTCTATCCTGTGAAATGGTACCAACATTTGGGGCGTCTGTGCCACTTGGCTGCCATGTATCCTCCTGGCTGCACTGGTGCATGACGGCGGCACGCATTTTGCGTAGTGGTGATGTAGATGGTGACGTCATTCACTCCCACTGGAATCCATAAGAGAATTGTTTGCAAAATTGCCAAACGATTTGGTGGAATTGAAACAATGGGAACTGGTTCTAAACAGGAACTGGTTTTTGATTCCCGCCCCTACTAGTAACTTCCTTTTGCTGACTGATTTTCACTAAAAACTGACCAATTTGTGCAAAACAAATTCTCAATAATCTGTTTTATGTGTTAATGGATGAGGACGGTTCCCAGACCAGCCATCGTTGACACGTACAAGGTCATGGGAGGTGTGGAGCTCCTTGACGCGCTGTCTGCACCAAAGATGGTACCATTTGGTGGCAAACTGTTACAGTGGCAGTCATCAATGTATGGATCTGCTGAAGGAGAGACTTGAAATAACTGGACCCAGAGCAGGAACCCCCTCCCCTGGGATGGTTTCAGCCTTCTGTTGGCACCTCTCTCACAAGTGCAGGACGGTCAAAAAGTGTGACAGACCACTGTCCTGTCCAGGAGCATCATCATCATCATCCCCCGACAAGAGGACAACCATTGGGGTGCCGCCTGATGTGAGAAAGGATTGCCTTGATCACATCAGAGCTGCATGCAACAGGCCACCTTCCCCATGTCCAAGGAAAGAAACTGTTTCCAGGCTCTCCACCACTGGAGATAAAAAGGTTAAAAAGCACAAAATGGGTCAAAATAAGTGAAATGTTCATTTTCCATCCTGCCACTTCCATTGGTGTTGCTCTTTGTCAAAAAAAAAGAGGAAATTGGACCATTGAGACCAATTTAATAAATAGGATACAAATTAAAAGTCATATATGGAAATTGATATTTGAAAAACTAAAGTGTATTTGTTCAGAGGGACCACTAAAGTCTCCAGTTTCAAAGAATTGGTATTTTGGACTTTACAGGGATGGTCTGTTCAAGTCTAAGTCTGTATTGACTGGTGACGGCCAAATGAGGCCTCATGAGGCCTCATGAGGCCTCATGAGCCACTTTATTTTGTAAAGCCACGAGATGGTGCGGTCCAGGAAATGTTTCATTGCCAGTCCTTTCGCCTCCAGCTTAAAACCAAGAGCGCCACCTGGTACCGAAATAACTGGCTTCAGAAAAATGCTTGAAAAGATAAACCAGCTAAGATTACTAAAACTGCAAAAACAAAATCATAACATCAAAAATAAATAAATAAAATACCTGGGGCAAAAAACCTGAAACAAATAAATATACTAAAGTGGAAAAAAGTGTGTGTGGTGGGGGGGGGGGGGGGAGGGGGGGGGGGGGAGGGGGGGGGGGGGGGAGGTGCACTACACAAAAAATGTGTGTAAATGTTAAACGTTCAGACATTTTTCTCATTTTGAAGGTTCAACATGTTTTGTATTTTTCTGAGCCAAAATGTATTTAGGTGAAAGATTTTCTTTTCAAGTGGTGAAATGTTTCATAAAGTTCTGCGGTCTGTTGCCCTCACTGGACACAAGTGAGTCAGTGGACACTCACTGGACACAAGTGAGTCAGTGGACACTCAGTGGACACAAGTGAGTCAGTGGACACTCAGTGGACAAAAATCTCAAAATAATCATTTGAGGACATGGTAATGAAAAGAATAAAAAGAAAATGTCCCATCAAGAAGTTTATTATGTTTTTATTTGTCCCACATGTAACACACTGCATATCTCACAATGCAAAACAACGGAAGTGAGACGGAGTGATATATTATTAAAATTAAATGTCCGTTAAAGTAGTTTTACATGTGAGGATGAACAGGTGCATCGCAAAAGACCCCAAAAGTTCCTACAAACCAAACATACAAAACAGCACAGATCAAACGTTTCTTTCATGGTCATTTATCGCCAAAACATTCAATTTTTATTATTTTATGAGCTCAAATTATAAAGACAAAAGCACAAAACAATTAGTGTAAATTACTGACTATTTTTGAGTTTCAATTAAAATATTAGAAAAACAAATGTTTTATTTGGAATTCTAATTGTTCGAGTTGCACCTGTTCGGACTAAATAAGAAAAAACAAACAAAAAAACCTTTACAATAGTGACGTTAGAAGCTAAAAAACCCAAACCTAATTTTAAATAAAAACCAGCTTATTAAATCAGCACAGTAAACACATGAATACTCAATAAATGATGTTCTATTGCATCTATTTCTGAAAGCAAACGTAAAAAACTGTGAACAGCAGGATTTCATGACAGGACTGAATGAGATTTACCACCATGAACCTGGTTGCCATAGTGACCAGGGACCTACTGGAACCCTGAAGACACCCCGCGATGTCTGAAAGACCCTCAGCAATGACTGTCAGGTCACCTCGTGTTTCCAGTCAACCAATGTTACACTTGTGTCCACCCCTTCCTTGTGTATTTAAACCCCTCTCCCTCTGGTTGTCCTTGTCAGATCGTCTCATCAACATGTCTCGCCTCTTGTCATCGTGTGCCCCCCCCCCCCCCCCACATCGTCGTGTCGCTCCTGTTTTCCTCGAGTTCCCTGGGCTTTGCTTCAATCAACCTGATTTTTACGGATCTTCCTGAATCTGCGTTTGGGTCCACCCTGCATAACCCTGACAATGACCGACACCTCCTGAGGACACTGGACAAACCCTGACAATGTCCAGCAACACCCGAGGACGCCTGACGATGTCTGACTGCACCCAACAATGACCAGGACAGATGCTGCATGACTCCTGAAGACACTTGACAAACCCCGACCATGTCCAGCAACATCTAAAGTCACTCACGGACGCCTGTCTCTGTCTGAGGATATTCAACAACCTGAGGACACCTGACAATGACCGATGACCAAGGTCGATTCCTCCTGAGGACCTAAGAACCATTGCTAGAAGAAACCTGACAAACCCTGACGAAGCCCAGAGACATCTGAAAACCCCCGAGGAAACCCAACGATGACCATGAAGCCTGAATGTTTGAGGATGAAGACGTCAGGCCATGCCTTTCCATGACATGCTCATTTTACGTTTAGCGATCAAGAGGGAATCCTGATAAAGCATTCATTTAGTGATTGACTATATTTCCCAGAATACACTGCAGCACCACCTGAGGAGGAGGAGCCTGTTTGTTAGGTTGGAGCTCTGCAGCATCCAGTCTGTCCTCTATACTTCACACACTAACTGCACCATCTACTGGTACTTATTTCAACTTGTTCATATTCATAACAATGTTTTGGAAAGAGCAAGATAACTGAAGCACTGAGACTAACCATGCTCTATAACCAAGAAGACGTCTTCACAAACCACCACCAGGCTTTAAAATCTTCTTCAACTCAGTTTAATATTCTTCTGAGAAGTTTATTATTGTTATTCTAATTCTTCTCCAAATTATTTCCTGTTACTCCATCTGTTCTGTTGTTAGCATCAGGAGAGCAGCGGATTTCAAAATGAGGGGCGGGGCTCTGACAGGGGGCGCCAGAGAGCTGCAGATCAACTCTGGGAGGGTGAGGCGTAGTGCCTTATGCCAGCATGTTTTATTCTCCCTCATAACTTGAGGAGGAAAAATAGAAATATGTAGAGAATAAAACTACAAATTAATAACACACACTTTTAGAACTGAATTCCTTTTAAGAGTGATTGAAACGAAGCTTTAGCGTGAAACTACGTGCAACATACGAGATACTTTAAAATAATAGTGTGTAAGTAGCGGGAGGAGGATTTTCATTGCATATGGATCCAAACAGCTGTTAACAATAATATCTTATAATGTGAAAAACATCTGGAAGTTCAGGGTATCGTTCAAACACTGGTGTTTGGGATCATTTGAAGTAGTAAACTGAAAATGAGACACTGCAGCTTTAAGAAGAGTTGCGATGTTTTACCCCTGAATGATGATTTTTCTCCTCCGCTGGATTTTTAAAGCTTCATCTCAAACCAAACGAGCAGCTCGAACCCTCTGTGGTTCGTTTGGATTCATTCTGATCTTGTGTCTGTAGAATAGATCCTGCTTCTTTTTCCATTCGAACTCTGACTTTCTTGTTCTCAGTAACGTTCTAATCCCACAAACCACAGTTTAGCATTTTGTTAGCAAACATGCTAACATGCTTTGTTCTACGGGAGGGAGGAGCTGAATGACTGACGGTTAGCTTTAGCATTAGCCAAAGCTTACAGATGTGTAGCATACTGGTAAACTGTGTCGTTAGGAATATCCTACAATAACCCAACAATTTAGCACGCTGTTAGCAAACATGCTAACAAGCTCGGTAACTAAGTACAATGACAATAATTAATAAACGGACGGATCTTAAAGGAGCAAAGGTGTGCTGACTCAGAGCAATCTGCCACCTCACCTTCCATGTTAGAGAAGAATATCCAAACCCGATGAGCATCAATACGCTTCAGCATTTTGTTAGCAGACACGCTTAGAAGCATGCTAACTCACTGAGCAACATTTAGCTTTAGTATTAGAGGAGACTCATGTTGATTGTTGTCCTTGAGAACGTCATGAAGCTGCAAGACTCAAATTTAGCTTCATTTTATTAGAAGACTTGTAACTGACAGTCGGACCGTTTAGGACCCATTTACAGGATTCTTTTAAATGAAAATGGAAAACCTTCGTAGTGTTTTCAGTGGCCGTTTCCATAACAACAGTTCCCAGAGCCACCGTGTAGACAGGTGAGTTTTACCCTACTGATGATGAAACTCTACTTCTGCACATGTGCACCACAGCTGGAGCGACCACGCGTGAGTACTTGTACAATAAACCTCCAGAGAGTAAACAGACATCTTTTTTAAACGTTGTGTTAACGGGAGGCTTTTCTCAAACAAAAACGCAAAAGCGATGCATTTTCACTGGAAACATTGTCGGGGCCTAAAAGTAGCTGGACGACCCAGTAAGAGATCCATAACAAGCCGACGAACAAGAAGCATCAGAACGTTTGCTAATATGACCACTGGCTCAAATTCTTCATGGTCAAGGGAGCATAACTGACACTTTGCTGGCACAGGCGAGTCAGCATTCTGTGAGCATGCTGGTAACTTGTTTGTGGACATAATACTCATTAAAAATGTCTGAATAGTGAGAGCTTCTGCTTCTTCCTCCCAACATCATTTAAACTTTCAGTCTCTGTCAGTTCTTCAGTGTGACTGTGTCTTTTTATATCAATAAACTCAAGTTACAAATGTGAGATGCGTCGATAGTAGATGGATAGAAAGCTTCATTTCTCAGCTTCATCGTTTTTCTTGAGTTTTTCAGGTTCTAGCGATCATAAACAGTCTCGTTAGGAACAGAAGAGGCGTTTACGTTTCCTGCTTTTAAAGTCTAAGTCTGTAAGTGGATCCTACTGAAATATAAACCCTAACCAATGTAAATAAACTCCAGAATACAGAACATGAGCTCGTCCTGCTGTTCTAACACTGAGGGGAGATTCATTCTGTACATTCAGCCCTTCCTGACCCCCTCCTCCTCTTCCTCGCTTCAGTTGCAACCCTCCACGTAGTTTGCGGGCAGCATGCCGGACTTTCCAGTCCTCTGCACAGTGCCGTACATCCAGCCCTCATCGATGGGTTGAGCGTTGATGATGACGTCCCCGTCCCTGAACGAGACCTCATCGTGGTCCTGGGCCGCGTAGTCGTACAGCGCCCGGTAAACACGCTGAAAGAGGAAAGATAGAAGGTGTCAGCCTCTGAGCTGGGCTGCGATCCTATTGGTCAGAGGGAAACACGCCAGCTTGTGTGGAAGAAACAAGCAAAAAGAGGTGTGATAAGGAAGCTGAGCGACAGCATTGACATGGAAACGCTAACGCCACTGAAGCATCACGAGACTTGTTGGAAACGACACGTTAAGAAGTGATATATATATATATATATATACAGTGTATACTACTGTTTACACCATTACATTAGGAAGTTCCAAGCTAGGAACTGATTAGTTATAATATGAAGAACTTAGTTACAGTTACTGAAGTTTCAGTGAGTTACTTCCACAGAGCTGCTCTCATCTCAGGGGTCGACAACCTCCAACACTCAAACAGCCTTTAGGACCCGTTTCCTACTGAACACAACACGCTGGCAGCCTGATGACAAATACCTGAAGATAACGCTGCACATATCCATATTAACCTCCATGATACATACTAAACTGTTTGGGAACAGCCCATGGAAAATAAAGAATAAACAAAACTGCGTCTTTAAAATTTACTTTATTAAATTAACCCAATTTAACCTTTCCCTCAGAGAGAGAGAGAGAGGGGGGGGGGGGGGGGGGTAGGGGGGGTGGCTCCAGAGCTTCTGCCCCACTCAGCACCACCCACTAGATTATTTAATCAGCACCAGGACGTGGGCGTTCAGGGTGTGAGTGGTGTGACATTCAAAGTCGCTCAGTTGTTGTGTAGATCCTGATTATTCAATGTTAAGTGAATAATTACCACCGTCTGTGGCAGTGAGCACAAAATAGTGAAGGACCTCGAACCGTGCCGTGGCTCACCACAGGGAGCCACGGCAGAGGGGCCAAAGAGCCGCTGGTTGCCCCCGATACCCCGAGGCTACGTTCACGCCACAGGTCTCGATGCTCAACTCCGGTTCTTTGAGTGATCACTGTGAGAACGTGATCCGACCGGATATGTCCGGGCCCCAGAGTGCAGAAGACGCCGTGAAGTCACGCTGAGCACACTATTTACATACGACACGCCGGTCAGCACCAGGGTTGCCAGATGTGACTCACTGTTTCCAGCCAAAACAAGTTAAAACCCAAACACCTCAAATACCAGCCCAAACCTCAGCATGTGTAGGAATCATGTTAGAATCGTAGAACTATTATGTGTAATAATGAACACGCCATGGACACACAAAGGCACCAAATAAACAAAGTTAAAACATAAGAGGGTTTGGCTCTCCAACTGGGGGATACCCTCCATATCTGGCAACACTGCTCAGCACGTAGATCCATTTTCTAGTGGTTGTTAAATACGAGCGACAAAATCTAGACAACGTGACGAAGGAGAGAAGAAGGAGGATGAGGAGAAGAGAGAGCACAGCTTTTAGCATTCTGACGGAGCCACTTAGTGACGTCAGTGATGAAACAGCTGCATGTAGAAACAATCTGACTTGGTACCACACAGGAACGAGGCCTGGGTCTGATGACAGGAAAGAAAACAGGTTGGATATGAGTCACTGTGAGAAGGGAAATGTGAAGTGGGTCACATTTCCCTGCAGTGTGAACGAGGCCCAGGACAACTCGTAGGACGAGACGGAACTCCAGTTTAACAGAGGAAGAACAGTTAACTTCACGTTAGCAACTGTTTCTCTAACAGCAGCAGTTTGATTAAACTGGTTTAACGAGGAAAAACACCTCATTGATAATTGACTCAGATAACAAATTACTATTTTAATATACATTTTCTATGAACTACTTTTGAAGGCCACGTTTACACATTGTTTCAAGTACAAACATTATTTTGTGTTTCTGTTTCACAAAAGTTTCACGTTTAGACGATGACGTTTTGAAAACGACGCTGCATAAACGAGGCGTTAGAAGTAGTTCCTGGTAACCGTGATCAGTTACTGATCAGTTACTGATCAGTAACTGATCAGTAACTGATCTGGATGAAGATGATCACTTCCTTCTTCTTCAAATAAAACTGAACGTGTGTTCATAGCTTTTATTTCTAACAATCACACAGGAGATTCTTTATGCTGCTGTGGGAATATTTGTACACCCAACAAAGTAATAAACATTTCTCTCTCTCTCTCTCTCTCTCTCTATATATATATATATATATATTCATCATTCTTCCACAATTGGTTATATAATATTATATTCTATACACGTTTTTGTCCGTATGCTTTTGTCATAAATAAAAGATTTCTTGTCATCAGATTAATAATAATAATAAAATGCTTGTAAACACTCTCAAGGCACTCAAATATTGTAGTTTTCTCGTAAAATGGTGCTGCGTCTAGTTACCTAACAGTTGTAGTAACTATTAAATAGTTCCTGTACTTGTTAAGAAAAGCAACTAGTACCTATAATGAATGACTAAACACTACAAGGAATACATAACCAGTAAGTACTTAAATGTTATTGTCAGCTTTCACCCCATTAGTAATAACTAGTAAGCAATAACTTACAACAGAGGAACTACTAAACCACTAGTTACTTTTAAATTGCAGTAACTTGTAAAGTAGCTACAGTACTCTCTCAGAGCAGTAACTGATAATTGTAATCTGCTGATGTTCAGACAGAACAGTGTGTGTACGTGTGGGAAGAAGTGTATGTATAACAGGAAGTGATGTCACACCGAGGAGGCGGAGTTTGGTGGTGAGGTGACGGATCGGACAGATGACATGCTGGTCTGGTGCATGTAGCCGTGGTACTGCGGCTGCTGCATCTGCATGCCCTGGTGGTAGGCGCCGGGCAGCACGGGAGCTGCAACACACACACACACACACACACACACACACACACACACACACACACACACACACACACACACACACACACACACACACACACACACACACACACACACACACTGGGAGTTAGTCTCTCTGACCACAGAAATGCGACGCAGCCCCCCGCTCTCAGGTACCGGGGGTGTCGGTGCTGCTGCGATCCCAGAGGTCAGAGGTCAGCGAGCTGACGGACTGCTGCGACTGCTGCCGGCTCAACCTGCCACCAGCTCGCTCTGATGGGCCGCCGCCACCCGGGGGAAGCGCCGGGACACGGGGCGCAGGAGACAGGAATCAGGAAGAAAGACACAGGAAGGATAAAACAAACAGGGAAAAGGAAACAGGAAGCAGTGGACAGACAACAGGACACAGCAGACAGGAAACAGGAAGCAAGAGACAGACAACAGGACACAGCAGACAGGAAACAGGAAGTAAGAGACAAACAAGACACAGGACACAGGAAACAGTGGACAGACAACAGGACACAGCAGACAGGAAACAGTGGACAGACAACAGGACACAGCAGACAGGAAACAGTGGACAGACAACAGGACACAGCAGACAGGAAACAGGAAACAGTGGACAGACAACAGGACACAGCAGACAGGAAACAGGAAACAGTGGACAGACAACAGGACACAGCAGACAGGAAACAGGAAGCAAAAGACAAACAAGACACAGGACACAGGAAACAGGAAGAAGGAAACAACACAGGAGACAGCACATTAGTAACAGGAAGCAGGAAACAGTAGACAGGGAACATGAAGAAAGAAAACATGAATATTTTTGTACAAATGTACACACATTATTGTTAGTGAATAAAAAAGAAAGAAGGAAACATGAAGGAAATACGACACAGAAGAAAGGAAGCAGGAAATGGGACATAGGCAGGAGACAGGGAGAATTAAACCGTGGACAGGAAATAGAAAGAAGGAAACAGGAAGAAAGAAAAAACACACATTCAGCGTCTGAAGCTGTTTTATAATCTACAGATTATTCTTGTGAAAACTGAAACATCTCAGTGTGACATCATCAACCCGTCAAACTTCATTCACAACCTTCATGCAGGTTAGCAGGTTAGACATTCAAAAGGTCCTGTTCAAATAAGGCGTGGGAAAACTAGTTACTATAGTAACTAAGTGGAGTTACAGATGCTTTACTGGCACTAATTATTTCACTTAAATGTGAATGAACGTGTCCCTCTATTTCCCCCAAATCTAGATTCATGATGCGATTAGTTTTCCACTGAAGAAAACAAGCACACACACCTCCTGAAAGGAAAACGATCGTGTGTGAGATTAAAAATCATTTTACAGGTTAGAAACATAGATTTGAATCTTTTAAATCTTATTTTTATTCTCAAATAAATACTTTTAGAACTACCAGTGTTTTTGTGATGACGGAGCTCATTTATGGCCGATTTTCTTAACTTCATAATTTGTTTTGTTGAGATTATTCCAGAACCAAAACTGAGATGAAATCTACACACCGAGATTAGGATTAACGTGGTGTTTAATATGTAACAATATTTAAGATTTAACGTGAGATTTAACTTGAGGTTTAAAATGAAGATTAAAGTGAGATTTAATGGGTGACTTAATGACAGGTTGCACTTTGTCTCTTGTTAAATCACACGTTCAAAGAGCTCATGCGTTTGTGTAAAAGTGGGCGGGGCTTGGGCGGAGCTACCCAACATCCTGCGGAGGCTCTTGGACTGAATGTTGTCCTCCAGAGGGTCAAAATCAAAGATGGAGCCCGGGTCGCTCCTCCACACCTTCAGGTCTTCATATGGGAGGAAAAATCCTTCACGTTAAACTTAAACACACACACACACACACACACACACACACACACACACACACACACACACACACACACACACACACACACACACACACACACACACACACACACACACACACACACACACACACACACACACACACACACAGCTGCGTCTGATTCACTGACCGACGATGATGCCTCCTGGCCGTCTGTCCATCTCCATTCCCTGGGGGTGGAGCCCTTTGTTAAAGCCCGCCTCCCCCACCATCTGGTTGGTCCTCTGGTAGCGCTCCACGCCGGGGTCGTCTAACCCTGGCGTGAAGCTCCGCCCCCGTGCCCGCTCAAAGTCCTCGTGGTACTTTGCCTTTTGAGGAAAACACACAACTGTCAGCCGGTTACACACGCTCGTATGCACGCACACCGCTAGAGGTCACAACGTACACAAATCAGGGTGCATCTGGTCAGTGAGCAAATAAAACACAGAGAAAGTTTGATTTCTTTTTTATTAGACACACGCACGCACGCACGCACGCACGCACGCACGCACGCACGCACACACACACACACACACACACACACACACACACACACACACACACACACACACACACACACACACACACACACACACACACACACACACACACCACAACCATGCTGTCCAGTGCATGTAGTGGGTGTTAGTGTCAGTGCAGTCGTCCAGCCCACTGTGCCAGGTCACTCAGGTTAGCTCCTCCCACGGCCTCAGTGGGCGCCTTGGCAACCAGGCCGCTACCATGGAGACGGAGTCCTGCGTCCTCCTCACAAGCCTGTACTCGGGTGTGTCCAGCTCCATGCAGCTCCGCCCCCTCACCTCCTGCAGCCCGCGCTGGTACCTCACCTGCTCACACACAGTGGGAAAGGATAAGTGTGTGTGTGTGTGTGTGTGTGTGTGTGTGTGTGTGTGTGTGTGTGTGTGTGTGTGTGTGTGTGTGCGCGCGCGCAACCCAGTCTCACGGCAGCTTGTCAAATTGTCAAATAATCATGAAACTTAATCTATTGATTCTTGTTTAGTGATTCGTTTTGCCCTTTTTTCGTGTTGCACACAGTTTTAAACTAAAACGTTTCAATTTGACTCGTCTGGTTTTTCTGCTTTGTCCCTGTGAGGCAGCTCATGCTGGGATGGTTTTCTCTTCCTTTCCTTCCGATAATTAGGCTGTGGCAGCACACCTGATTCACATCAGGGACTTAGTCACCTCTCTGCCCATTAAGGAGGAGCCGCCCAGACACAGACGTGACAGGGGGAAGTTAACGTGGAGACACACATCAGAGCCTGAAAGAGGCAGGAGTGTCCTTTCAGTTGGTTTTCACTCTAATTCAATAACAGGACTGGTTTATCACAGTTCTGACTCTGTGCCTCTGTGGGTGGTGTGCATCACTGCCACACTGGCTCCCCGTCGGACTCATGGAGGATGGAGGAGCGCCCCGGGAGCAGCGGAGCAGGCCCAGCAGGACCGGGAGCTGAGACAGGCGCTCCTGCTGAAAAAGGTCAAGCAAGCCGACCTCCTGGATTCGCCGCTGTCCCTGTGGGGGAACGGGCCGGAGAACGCCATCTTGTTCCCCGGAAGAGGTGGCCGATCCCGGCTCTGCGGAGGAGGGCGGCGCACAATGTGGACGCTGGAATGGTGGTGGCGGCATGTCGGCAGACCGTCTCCGGGAGGACGAGAGCCGGCTCCTCGGAGAAATGTGGGGCCTCGACAGGACGGCGCAGAGGCGGTCCCCGCGCACACCGGCTGGACCACGAGGCGCCAGGCCGAGTTCAGGACAGCCAAGATGAGCCAGAACAGCTCAGGACAGTTCAGGACACCCTATCGAGAGGGCGGTGGCGGTGGCGGTGGCAGCAGCAGCAGAGGAGACGTGGAGAGGAAGAGCGGGCCCAGAGGCCACGGCTTGCCCCACCCCCTCCCCCAGGGGGCGCTGTGGTGGCGGGCCGCCCCTCCTGAGGAACGCTTCCAAATATAAAAGGCAAAAGAATATCCAGGCATTTTGTGAATGAAGTGAACATACATTCATTATGTCGGTGGTTCTGTAGGAGCCTGAGGACAGTGTGCTGCTGACCAGAGCCCACAGGGACCCAGGGACACGCCTCCAAACTGACAGTGGAAAAATAACGGGGAGTAAGAATATATGTGTAAAACAATGGTCCAGATTAGAGCGAAATATTAACATCTACCATCATATTTGCTCTCTCTCGGGGCTCGGGGCTCTGGGCTCTCTGCTCCGGTCTCTGGTCTCTGGTCTCTGGTCTCTGGGCTCTGGGCTCCGGGCTCTCTGCTCCGGGCTCTGGTCTCTGGTCTCTGGTCTCTGGTCTCTGGGCTCTGGGCTCTGGGCTCTCTGCTCCGGGCTCCGGGCTCTGGTCTCTGGTCTCTGGGCTCTGGGCTCCGGGCTCCGGGCTCTGGGCTCTCTGCTCTGGGCTCTCTGCTCCGGGCTCTGGGCTCCGGGCTCCGGGCTCTGGGCTCTCTGCTCCGGGCTCTCTGCCCTGGGCTCTCTGCTCCGGGCTCTCTGCTCCGGGCTCTCTGCTCCGGGCTCTCTGCTCCGGGCTCTGGGCTCCGGGCTCCGGGCTCTGGGCTCTGGGCTCCGGGCTCTCTGCTCCGGGCTCCGGGCTCTGGGCTCCGGGCTCTCTGCTCCGGGCTCCGGGCTCCGGGCTCCGGGCTCTGGGCTCTCTGCTCCGGGCTCTGGTCTCTGGTCTCTGGGCTCTGGGCTCCGGGCTCTCTGCTCCGGGCTCTGGGCTCTCTGCTCTGGGCTCTCTGCTCCGGGCTCTGGGCTCTCAGCTGGCTTCTGCTATACTCCGATACTCTCTGCCAGCTCGCGTTTCAACAAGTTTTCAATGTAGTTAACGATGGAGATACCCTCCGCCCCTCTTTTACACCGTAGATTCTAGTATTGCAGCGAGAACCCTTCGAGTTCACTGACTTTCGACTGTCGCTTCAGGAAAAAACTTCTTCAGGAAAGACAAACACTCTTTCGTCTCAATTTCCAAGCATTTCCAAGTCGTCTATGTGCTCCTCTGCTTCCTGGAGCCGCTGTGATGGAGCCTCCATTTCCCCAACACTTTCCTCCACCATCTCTCGAAATTCAGCTCGTACCTCCCGGCTGCTTTTTAACGTCTTGTGAGAACATGTCTTACAGATGTTGGAGTTGCTGGGAAAGTCTGTTCTCCAAGTCAGACATGGACTTAGTCATGGAGTCATTAATAACTTTAGGAAGCTCACGATGGCGGCTCTGCCTGAATCACCACTCCGTCACCACTTCTGTCCTTTTCTGCTTCTCGTTGCCATGACAGGACCCTTTACTTCTCCCGCCGGCATGTTTAAGACCCACAATACCACAGAATGAATCTCCTAGAATACAGGAGGAGGTTCCCTGTGTAGTTCAGTCAGAAGCTGAGGTTCAGGCAACCATCATAGCTCCTACGTCACCAGAAACTCGCCATGTGTCTTTAGTGATCATCTGGTGTGAGGTCTCCTGATTGGAGAAGATTTTAACAATCCTGTAGCGTGTGCCAGGCTCTAGCAACTAACTACTGCAGACGAGCGGTGGCAGGTTGGGACATAACATCGTGTTCACGTGGCTCACTATACTGTAGGAGTAATACCACAAACACATGGCTGTAGAGCAAAATATCATCCTGTGTTATGATTTAGGATTACACAAAATATGTATGAGGACATTTGCCTGGGGAAGGGTGACAAGGCCTCAAGAACTTCTCCTGCACACACGGAAGACAAACGCTGAGATGATCTGTTGTCAGTAGCTAATTTACAGCAACTCACAGACTCAACTCGTTCACAATAATCAGATTATTTATTGCTGTGATCACGGTAAATCTTCCAGTCTCTGTTCTCCTGCATGTGTTCTTCTGTTCAGAGCTTCATTCATTTACAGAACAACGAACGTAACAACGAGCATGTGGCCCACTGTAACGGTAAGAGAACTGAATTTTGTAGTCACAAATAAAGAATTGATATGAAGGATATTTTGGGGATCGCCTTCAGAGTGACCGCAGAACGGCTTCACTCTCCGTTTCCATGGTGATGAAAGACACCCAGCGGCAGAAACTGCAGAGATTTTGCTCGTGTAATGATTAGAATGCAAACTGTTCCCACTGAAGGCTGCTGTACTTCTCATCTCTCGTGTTTCATCACTTTAGTAGCTTTTGAAAACATTTCAATCCAAATTAGAAAGACATCTGGCTACAGGACCACCGAGATAACTCCTGTATGTTCACTTCTAACAGAAAATGCCTGGATGTTGGTTATATGCAGCTGCCGGGAACACGGAGAGCCGGTGTTCACAAAATGTTCACGTTCCTCAGGGTGGACACTCACATCTTTTAGGTAACTTTAGAGTCACTCATGTGGACCGGCCGCACAGTAAAATTAACGCTTGATTGTCGAAAGAAAAGAAAGACAAAAACATCATAGAATATGCCGTCTAATAGGAAAAGAGTGTGACCCAGACACGGAAGATAAGTCCAATTGAAATGTATGAGTTTGAATTGGGTTTTCTGTGACACCAGAAAAATGGACCAAAGTTAGTGAACACAAATCAAGAGATTCAATTTCATGACCGTTTGACAAACTGCCGTGAGACTGGGTTTGTGTGTGTGTGTGTCTGTGTGTGTGTGTGTGTGTGTGTGTGTACTCACTGAGCTGATGTTCTCCTGGTTCTGTCTCACTCTTTCCATTTCAGGAGTCACTCCCACACTCGTGGCCTTCGCTGCACTCTGTCTGTACTTCACCTGTCAGGAGCAGTGATGCATGCTGGGAACTCATTGTATTTGAGTCACATCTGGGGAACGTCCTCATTGTCCCTCCTGTCTCCTTCTCTGTCCACTTCTTCTGAACCCCGGAAGTGTTTTATGTGGCGGCCATGATAAGGACTGTCTAAAGTCTCAATAAGCAAAGGAAAGGAGGCTTGTTGCTTCCTTTAGAACCTCCATTAGCATAGGAACCACTGATGCTTCCTTTAGAACCTCCTTTAGCATAGGAACCACTGATGCTTCCTTTAGAACCTCATTTAGTCTAGGAACCACTGATGCTTCCTTTAGAACCTCCTTTAGCATAGGAACCACTGATGCTTCCTTTAGAACCTCCTTTAGTCTAGGAACCACTGATGCTTCCTTTAGAACCTCCATTAGCATAGGAACCACTGATGCTTCCTTTAGAACCTCCTTTAGCCTAGGAACCACTGATGCTTCCTTTAGAACCTCCTTTAGTCTAGGAACCACTGATGGTTCCTTTAGAACCTCCTTTAGCCTAGGAACCACTGATGCTTCCTTTAGAACCTCCTTTAGCCTAGGAACCACTGATGCTTCCTTTAGAACCTCCTTTAGCCTAGGAACCACTGATGGTTCCTTTACCAAAGGAGACCAGATCATGTTCCCCCACAATTCCTTGCGGCGACAACATTTAAAGGAACCCGCTCATTGGAGCGTTCAGGGAAACTCAGGATGACTGAAAAAGGAGCAGATCATGTAAGTTACCAAAGCAATAATCTGCCTAGAACAACTTGAAATCATCTAGAACCCAGATGAACTTTATGTAGTTCATTTTCAGAAACTTGTAGTTCTTTCCCCTCCATGGCAGACGTCACTAACTAGAGCCGCCGTCGCTTTATTATGACGTCACTAAGGGAAAGTCTGACTGCCTCACCACCGTGATCACCTTTACTAACTCCTTTAGGAAGCCTCCTAACACCTTTACTAACTCCTTTAGTAAGCCTCCTAACACCTTTCCTAACTCCTTTAGGAAGCCTCCTAACACCTTTCACTAACTCCTTTATGAAGCCTCCTAACACCTTTACTAACTCCTTTAGTAAGCCTCCTAACACCTTTCCTAACTCCTTTAGGAAGCCTCCTAACTCCTTTCACTAACTCCTTTAGGAAGTCTCCTAACACCTTTCACTAACTCCTTTAGGAAGCCTCCTAACACCTTTCCTTAACTCCTTTAGGAAGCCTCCTAACACCTTTACTAACTCCTTTAGGAAGTCTCCTAACACCTTTCACTAACTCCTTTAGGAAGCCTCCTAACACCTTTCCTTAACTCCTTTAGGAAGCCTCCTAACACCTTTACTAACTCCTTTAGGAAGTCTCCTAACACCTATACTAACTCCTTTAGGAAGCCTCCTAACACCTTTCACTAACTCCTTTAGGAAGCCTCCTAACTCCTTTCACTAACTCCTTTAGGAAGCCTCCTAACTCCTTTCACTAACTCCTTTAGGAAGCCTCCTAACTCCTTTCACTAACTCCTTTAGGAAGCCTCCTAACACCTTTCACTAACTCCTTTAGGAAACCTCCTAACACCTTTCCTTAACCCTGTGATGTCATCCAGGGGTTAAGGTAAAGTCCATAGATAAGGAGATAGGAGGGACTTTTCGGACGTACCTAACGTGTGTGTGTGTGTGTGTGTGTGTGTGTGTGTGTGTGTGTGTGTGTGTGTGTGTGTGTGTGTGTGTGTGTGTGTACTGACTGAGCTGATGTACTCCTGGTTACGTCGGACTCGCTCCATCTCAGGTGTGTCCATGACGGCGGTGCCTCGGCCCACCTCGTCCCTGTACTGAACCTGGAGCATGGAACTCAGTTTACAGTTATACAGGCTAATGCTAATGCTGCTGCTGTCAGGATTAAGCCGCTTTAGACAATGTTAATGCTAACAGTGGACTTATAGGTTCGACTGATGTTGGTGAAAACAGATAAAGTAATACTAACAGTCAGATCATCACTTTAGCTAATGTGAATGCTAACGGTCCAAACGTCTGGGCAATGCTGTAGCAAGCTGTTGGTTCTTTGATTTTGAATAATGTTAATGGAACCCAGCGTTATTTTATTGTCAAAGTTCTTATTTTATTTTTAGATCGTTTTATTTTTCTTAGACATATTTTATTGGTGAATTTTTCCATTCCCAGCTATCGTGAATGCACCGCAGCGCTGCACATTCAGTTTGTTTCCTCACTGCAGCCGTCTACATGGAGCAGTTTAGTCGTGTCCGGGGGTGGGGCCTGGTGACTCGTTGAGCCGGGGGTGGGGCCTGGTGACTCGTTGAGCCGGGGGGGGGGTTGTGTTTTGCTAAAGAATATCCTGGTGAGTCTCGTTCGCGGTGGAATGTGACTGGAGGGATTGTTGAGTTGTAAAACCAGTTTGTAAGCTGCTAATGACTGTTAGCCGTGTTAGCTCTGTGGAAAGTATGCTAGCACACACACGTGCTTCCTGAGCATTAGCATGTGTGGTTTAAGCGAACACGCCATGTGCACTGTGTGTCGTCGTGGACCCGTCAGGAGTTCAGAATATGCAGGTAGCTTTTCTCAGGTCACTTCCTGTCCACTGGGTCAAGTGTTCAGAGTGAATCTATTGGTTGTTGGCCAGTAAGAACTACAGAGGGATGGAAATTAAAGGTGACACATTGGAAATGAAAATTATTTTTTATTTCTTCTACAAATGTAATACAAGAATAATTATTTTAGATGGATTATGTATTTTATTTGACAAATGAAGTAAGTGCTCTTCACAATGGTGTGCAGGCTGGTTTTTTTGTTGGTCCAAGATGCCTTCCAGAGCTGAGCGTGCCATCCAAGGACCGATACCACCTTGGATCTCAGGTATTTTAGGTTGCTAATGTTTTGGGGGGTCCAGCTTGATACCAAACAAAAACAGTGATGCATCAGAAAACTGGATATTGAACAATTGAACGGACACTGAAACACAACAAAGGTTGAAGAATCGAATGAACCTACATTATTTCTTGTTCATGTTCTTATTTTCAATCCATGAGTTCATATTTGTTTAAATACACCAATCATCAATACCAGATGATTCATTTGGTTTGGAGGTTCCTTTAACTCACAGTTGAGTTTCCACCGCCAGCCTCCTTATGAGGAGAGTTAAGATATATAGGAAAACTTTTAAAGACCAGGTCCCATATTCACCAAGTATCCTGAGGTTAAAAGAAGCTCTCAGTGACGTCACTCTTAAA
Source organism: Lipophrys pholis (assembly GCF_963383615.2). Classification (NCBI taxonomy): domain Eukaryota; kingdom Metazoa; phylum Chordata; class Actinopteri; order Blenniiformes; family Blenniidae; genus Lipophrys; species Lipophrys pholis. The sequence goes on along the minus strand of NC_137648.1, from coordinate 24,308,366 downwards.
AAATCTTAGAATTCCTCGAAATCTAAGATTTTTCTTAGAATATTTCCTTCCTAAGATAAAAGTGATTCAGAAAGCATCTTAAGTCCTAAAAGAGCTCCGAAGGCGGAAAACCGCTAAGAGTAGTGAGGAGGACTTTTAAGAAGACGAAGAGTTTCTTAAACAGACAAGATGGTGGAAAGACAAAGAAAGGAAAGATGTCCTCCGTTTGTTTATCAGTGTATTGATTCAACTCAGCGCACTGCGCACACTATTTTTTTGACGGTGTGAAAAAGTAAATATTTTAAAGGGGTGTTTGTGTTTGTCTCTGTCTGGTGTGCCGTTATTGTTATAAATAATGCTAAAGCTAGCAGTCATCTGTGAATAGCGCTATGCTAACAGTCAGCTCACGTCTTTCAGTAATGCTAATGTACACGGTAAAGTCAAAAGCTTTCAGTAATGCTAAAGATAGCATGTCTGAATAACGGTAAGCTAACGGTGAGCTGTGGATAATGCTAATGCTACCCACCTCACTGATCTTTTTGGCGTTCTCTCTGGCGAGTACGATTTCAGGGGTCTCTGTGACCGAAGTCATGAGACCTCTCATCAGCTTGGAGTCCCAGCAGTACTGCAGCTAGGGGGCGACAGAGGCATTGGACTGGGACGGAGAAAACTGAAGTTGTACGTGACGCCTCTGTGTGTGTGTGTGTGTGTGTGTGTGTGTGTGTGTGTGTGAAATGAAACAGGGTCTCACAGAGCTGACGTGTCTCTGGTTGGCTCGGACTCTCTCCATCTCCGGGGTTTCTGACAGCAGACTGTAGCGTCCCTTCAGACGCTCCGCCTCGTCCTTGTACTTCTTCTGCACAGGGAAAGATAAAAAGTGAGGAGGAGATCCGGAGGTGTGTTTCCATGGCGACAGGGCGGCGGACACACCTGACTGTAAACGTCTTTGAGGTAGGAGGCGTGCAGCAGTTCAGGGGTGTCGGTCACCGTCCCATACGAGTTTTCTCTGAGCTGCTCCGTCTGTCTGTAGGACCTCTGCAGCACCAACACAGGAAATCTTGTGTGTGTGTGTGTGTGTGTGTGTGTGTGTGTGTGTGTGTGTGTGTGTGTGTGTGTGTGTGTGTGTGTGTGTAGGTACCTGACTTTGGATCTCAGACGCTCTCTTGGCTCTCTTCATCTCCAGAACGTCAGCACTCAGCTCCATTCCTTTACCTATGATCTCCGTCTGCAGGTCCTTCCTGTACTCCTTCTGCTCCACACAACGACAGTGTGTGTGTGCCTGTGTGCGTGTGTGTGTGTGTGTGTGTGTGTGTGTGTGTGTGTGTGTGTGTGCGTGTGTGTGCGTGTTACCTGGTTCAGGATCTGATTGGCCTTTCTGATCCTCAGCAGGTCCGGTGTTTCCTCTAATCCCACGCCTGATAAGCCCCGCCCCTTCATTCCTTGTTCCAGGTCCTTCCTGTACTCCTTCTGCAATGTGTGTGTGTGTGTGTGCGTGTGTGTGTGTGTGTGTGTGTGTGTGTTCTCAGTGAGTTTTCTCTTTCACACACTTAAGTTTAGAAAAGTGAACAAACTTTATTCCCGGTGAGGGAGAACGATGCTCAAACCAGGAAGAAAAAGACTGAAATGATCCCAAAAGGAAAACAATCTTTTGTTTTATTCTTAATTTCTTCCTTTTTTCACTTATTGTCTTTAAACAGTTGTTCAATCTGTTCAAATATCAAATGAATATGAATAATATTGATTGGTAATGTTAAAATAACTTTTAGAATCCCTTAAAATATAAAACACTATTCCTGAAAATATGTAAAAATAATTCATTAAAATATACAAAATAATCCCAAAATAAACACTGGGTACAAAAAAGTATTTGTCAGCCACCAAGTGTGCTGCACGTTGTCCCACTTAAAAAGATGAGCGGTCTGTATGTTTCATCAGAAGGACACTGTGAGAGACAGAATGTAAAGAAAAAATCCAGGAAATCACATTGTCGGAGTTTTAAGGAATTTATTTGTAAATTCTTGCCTAAAATAAGAACTTGGTTCCTACAAACAAGGAAGAGTTCTGCCTCTCACAGCCCCGTTACTTCATCATCCTCTGTCCTCCACTCGTTACCTGTCTGACTGGCACCAGTTTGAACTCGTTATCTGTTCACACCTTCAAACAGTCACACGCCAACCTCCACCATGGCCAAGGCCACAGAGCTGTCTGAGGACACCAGGGACACCAGGGACACCTGCACAAGACTGGGACGAGCCAATCTACAAGAGGCAAGCAGCTTGGTGGGAAGACATCCACAGTTGGAGCTGTTATTAGAAAATGGAAGAAATCCAAGATGACTGACAGTCTCCTTCGCCCCGGGGCTCCATGCGAGATCTGAAGGTACGTCTACACCATGTTCCCGGCAGCCCCGTCTCAGGCCACCGTGGACAAGACATGAGACAACGCAGGGGGACTGGACGGGTAAACGTAACAGGTCATGATTGCAGTGGGCGCCGTGCCAGATTTTTAAACTGGCAAAAACATTGCCACGGCGGCCACGGCGGCCACGGCGGCCACGGCGGCCACGGCGGCCACGGCGGCCACGGCGGCCACGGCGGCCACGGCGGCCACGGCGGCCACGGCGGCCACGGCGGCCACGGCGGCCACGGCGGCCACGGCGGCCACGGCGGCCACGGCGCGGATGAGAAACTCAGTAGCCCGGAGCAAAACGGGATGAACATCACAAAACGTGGCAGCACGTACCTGGCCATAATAGAACTTGTCTGCACCCAGCAAAAGTCTCAGGAGACATTGATTGCTTCACTTTTGGTGACTCTTTTGGGCAAAAACGTGCTTCAAAATTGTCCCGTGTCGGTAGAAAGACAGAACGTGAACAACGTGCCACGCCTTCCTCAGAATTCCCCAAAATCCCACGGCGCACTATGTTTCAGGAAAACGGGGCTGCCGTGGCTCCCCAGAACAGAGTGTAGACCTACCCTAACCCCGTGGGGTACAAATGATGTTGAGAACGGTGAGGACTCAGCCCAGAACTACACGGGGGGAACTGGTCAATGACCTGAAGAGAGCTGGGACCACAGTAACAAAATCCCCGTTTCCACCATAGAAAAAGTGCAGGGATGGAACAGGATCGATATGGTTCAGGTTTCCACCGCAAGAATTGTGGATTTTACGGAAACAACCGCTCCAAAAGGTTTATGCTTTTCCGTCGCCCTTCCGTCGGGGAACTCAGGACAACTGAACGGTCTGGTGTTGAGGAGCCGTCTGCTGATTGGTCAGAGATTCACTACACGCCCTCAACATTTCAATATGTGGCTGTATGAGTCCTCTGTTGTTCACATGTTCAGCTTCGCACTGGTTGTTTGTTTTTTTTGCTGCGCAACTTCCCAGTTGGTCCTGAAAGAGCAGACGTGAGGCAGGTTCTGTAACCGGACTGGGAGCTCGGCGGTAGCCGCGGACGTCCGGCAGCTAGCTGAGAGCAGCTCCGGTGCCCAACCAGTCCGCTCATCACGTCGCTGGCCGCTGCTCCATTGTGCGTCTCTGCACACCGCCGGCTTCGGAGCTCCAGTTCCCCAACGCCAGAGCTCTGGAACCTGCCGGTGTGTGAAGACATGGACCCACGGTGCGCCGGCCAGCGGCTCGAGACGCAGCGTGATGCAACGTGATGCAACATGATGCAACGTGATGCAACGTGATGCAACATGATGCAACATGATGCAACGTGATGCAACATGATGCAACGTGATGCAACGTGATGCAACATGATGCAACGTGATGCAACATGATGCAACGTGATGCAACGTGATGCAACATGATGCAACGTGATGCAACGTGATGCAACATGATGCAACGTGATGCAACGAGATGCAACGTGATGCAACGTGATGCAACGTGATGCAACGTGATGCAACGTGATGCAACGTGATGCAACGTGATGCAACGTGATGCAACATGATGCAACGTGATGCAACGTGATGCAACGTGATGCAACATGATGCAACGTGATGCAACGTGATGCAACGTGATGCAACGTGATGCAACGTGATGCAACATGATGCAACGTGATGCAACGTGATGCAACGTGATGCAACGTGATGCAACGTGATGCAACATGATGCAACGAGATGCAACGTGATGCAACATGATGCAACATGATGCAACGTGATGCAACGTGATGCAACGTGATGCAACATGATGCAACAAGATGCAACGTGATGCAACGTGATGCAACATGATACAACATGATGCAACGTGATGCAACGTGATGCAACATGATGCAACGTGATGCAACAAGATGCAATGTGATGCAACGTGATGCAATGTGATGCAACATGATGCAACGTGATGCAACAAAGTGCAACATGATGCAACGTGATGCAACAAGATGCAACGTGATGCAACGTGATGCGACATGATGCAACGTGATGCAACAAGATGCAATGTGATGCAACGTGATGCAATGTGATGCAACATGATGCAACGTGATGCAACAAAGTGCAACATGATGCAACGTGATGCAACAAGATGCAACGTGATGCAACGTGATGCGACATGATGCAACAAGATGCAACGTGATGCAACGTGATGCAACGTGATGCAACATGATGCAACATGATGCAACATGATGCAACATGATGCAACATGATGCAACGCCGGACCGCATCCACACACGCTTTGCCGTACTGCTCCGTACTGCTCCGTACTACTCCGTACTGCTCCGTACTGCTCCGTACTGCTCCGTACTGTCCCTGAACCTTCTGTGCGGTGGAAATGTGGCTAAAGGTTAGTATTAGTAACACACTACGCCGTCATGGATTAAAACCAAAGGATTGGGAGAATGTCATGTGGTCAGATGAGACCAAAATAGAACTTTTTGTTATAAACGCCCTCGCTGTGTTTGGAGGGCGGAGAATGCTGAGTTGCATCCCAAGATCATACCCACTGTGAAGCATGGGGGTGGAAACATCATGCTTTGGGGCTGCTTTTCTGCAAAGGGGACAGGAGGACTGATCCGTATTCAGGAAAGAATGAATGTGGCCATCATGTATCGTGAACCTCCATCAGTGAGATGGAAGGAGTGGCTGCCGGGCAATGAAGGAGTGGCCCCGTAAAAAGCACTTCAAGGTTCTGGAGTGGCCTCGCCAGTCTCCAGACCTCAACCCAATACATAATCTGTGGAGGGACCTGATTGTCTGTGTTGCCTAGCAACAGCCTCAAAACATCACAGCTCCAGAGACGATCTGCATGAAAGAATGGGCCGAAATACCAGCTGCAGTGTGTAAACCTGGTGAAGACCTCTGTCTTTGAGTTGAACTTTTGTTATTGACCAAATATTTATTTTCTGCACCATTATACAAATCAATTCTGTAAAAATCAACAATGTGATATCCTGGATTTTGTTTTTCTCTCACAGTTGAAATGTACCGAAGATGAAAATGACAGATCTCTCATCTCTTTAAGTGAAACAACTTGTACAATCAGTGGCTGCCAAATACTTTTTTTGTACCCACTGTAAATAAAAATAATCAGTGGAAGTATGTAAAAAAAATCCATAAATCTAAAAATAAATAATCCCTGAAAACATTTTTAAAATAAATTTAAGTAAAGTAAATCCTAAAAATATGTAAAAAATAATCCCTGAAAATAGGATAAAAAAAACTATCCTTAAATTACTTCAGATTATTGCTTTGACAGATCCTTCAAATACTGAGAGAGAAAAAAATATTTCAGCTGTTTGATCCTCTAAAATCCTTAAAAATCTATAAAATAGTTTTGAGAGTAGTACTCAGTAATTTTTATTGTTTTACATTTTCAGGCCTGTGCAAAACTTTAGAAAGAATTTAATATTGGATATGAACTGCATCCAAAGAAATACTAAAAACAACCTTTATGACTTCATAAAGGATATTTTAAATTCCATAAAATATCATGTTTTGTAAATAAAATAATTAGAGCAGTTTACATTTTCTGACCTTTGAAAACTTTCATATGACTCATGCTTGAAAAAATAAAAGTTTCAAACCAAATATGATGATATGTTAAGGCCTTTAAACATTAAAATGTAAAATACTAGATAAATATCTGAGAGAACTTTAAAATTCTAAATGAGCTTTGAAATTGGAAACTGTCTCGAAAATCCCAAGTGATGTTTAGAAAAATAACTTTAAGACTTTGAAATCAATATTCTTGAAAACCATTAAAACACGAGAAACTGGACAACTGCATCCAAGAACTGTGAAACTTGATGCTTTCAGCAAAAACTTTTTTTACCAAAAAAATGTAAAAATCTACATTTTCATATTTTGTAAATGAAAAATAAGATATTTTATCATTTTTTTAACTGTGAATTTGTTTTTAAAATACGGAACCCTTTGTTTAAAAACACGAGATATTGGATAACAATTGTTTAAAATCCGTGTAAAGTTGAAACCCTGGACAATAGATTTTCCAGGGATGTAAAAACCTTTTTCCAGTCGTCTCAGTTCAGGAACGTTGGTGGAGAAGTGGGCGTCTTACCTCACTCAGCAGGCTGCTGGCGTGGCGGGCGGTTCGATACCCGGGCGTCTGCTCCACGTCCAGCAGAGCTCGACCCCTCACCGTCTCCTCGTAGTCCCTGCGGTACTCCGTCTGAGAGGAGGAGGTCAAAGGTCAGGGAGCGGCACAGCAGCACTCTGATCCTCAGAGACATCCCAACACACAACTTCAGCCTCATGTCGGTGAACAGAACCGTCAGCTTTTATAATCAGCTTTTACACACTATTTTAACTGTTATTGCAGCTTTTCTACGGATATGAAAAATGTATGTGAAAATCAACATTTGGGTCCATTATGTCAGAATTCAAATGATTCTCAGGACTAATATCTTTAGGCCCCGTTTACACGTGTTTTTCTTTCAGACAAGTTTTGAGTTTACGCAGCAATGTGTTGATAACAATGTCCATTTCCACGTAAATGGCAGAAGCACTGAAAACGATGTAGTGAGCATGTTGTGCCACTAGTTGGTCTGGGACACTGGGACACTGGGACACTGGGACACTCTAGTGGACAGACCAGTTAGATTGTCATTATGGTAAAAAAAAGAAGTCCCAGCAGAATATGGACGGGGAGTCATGACACTCTGGAGGAAACATTGTTCTGGTTGTTGATCTACTGAGCACGTGCAGAGGAACCTTCCTACAGCCAGGCGGAGTCGGAGCCATTCAGAGAAGTCTGCTTTTCCCTGGTTCCACTTCAGGTTTTGTCAACATTTATAGATTTCATTAATTACAACAAATTCTTATTCTATAACCAAAACACAGCTGTGATGAGAAGGTCCGATTCAGCCAATATAACCTGTTAACGTTGAATAAGTTTGTAGAAAAGCGTGTGAAGGTGAAGATCTGACCTGACTCTGCAGCTTCTGAGCCTCTCTGGACACTTTGTATGCTGGCGTGTCTCCAAACTCCATCTGAGAGTAACCTTTACTCTTTTCATACTCCTCTCGGTACTTCACCTGAAATGGTAGCAGAGTGAGAGAGTGAGTGTGTGTGTGTGTGTGTGTGTGTGTGTGTGTGTGTTTAGGACCTGGCTGTGCAGCACAGCGTTTTCCTTGTGGTGGAGCTGTTCGGCTGTATCCACCACGATGTGGTAATGACCTTTGGTCTGCTCGTACTTCTTCTTGTATTCAACCTGATCACACACACACACACACACACACACACACACACACACACACACACACACACACACACACACACACACACACACACACACACACACACACACACACACACACACACACACACACACACACACACACACACACACACACACACACACACACACACACACACACACACACACAGATAAATACATCCTCTATCGAAGGACAGTGAATCAGTAATAAAACACCAATTTTATTATAGTGTAGTGTGAAGTAGTGAAGTGTAGTGTATTGTAGTATAATGTCATGTATTGAAGTGTGTTGTATTGTAGTGTCCTGTAGTGTGTTGTAGTGTAGTGTATTGTGGAGTGCATTGTAGTGCAGTGTATTGTAGTATATTGTACTGTAGTGTACTATACTATACTGTGCTGTGTTGTAGTATATTGTACTGTAGTGTACTATACTATACTGTGCTGTGCTGTAGTATATTGTACTATAGTGTACTATATTCGTTCAATTGAAATCTTCCACATGCCAGCTGTCCCCCCTCTCCTCCGGTGTCCCCCTTGGCCATGCTTTCCGGAGGTATAATTTTCAGTTTCACTGTGAAGTGGACGCCGCCCACCTCCACCCTCCCACCGACCTCCGTCCAAACCTGTCTCCAGGAAATCAAGTCCTGGTTCTCCCTCAACTTCCTCACACTAAACAGAGGTTCTCCTCATTGGCTCTGATCTAATCTAATGGAATTGGTATCTGTTGTTTCCACCGCACAAGAGGGTCAGGGATGGAACCCCACAGAGCAGAGCAGGACGGCAAAGCGTAGCAGGAGCCAAATCTGTTCCGCCTTTCCACCGCAGAGAGGACGGTTAAGAGCTCTGCAGATCTGTGACGTTACAGCAGCAGATCAGGACCTCATGACTCCTGTGTTGTTGTTGTTGTTGTTTACATCCTCCACTTTGCACTAGTTGTTATAACTTGTTTTGCAGCCACAGAGCTGTGGAGAAACCCCCGGGTTGGTTCAGAGAGCGAACGCCGGCCGGCCGCGGTGAGGTCGTGGACGTGATGCGAGGACAGACACCTGTCTCCCAGCGCTTCTTATGTGTCCAAGTCCAAGTTCAATTGTCGCGTTGCATCATGTTACATCCAACAGCGCATCCATTTCAAAACCTTAGTCCTGACATTCAAGGCCCTCTATAACCTCTCTCCTCTATAACCTCTCTCCTCTATAACCTCTCTCCTCTATAACCTCTCTCCTCTATAACCTCTCTCCTCTATAACCTCTCTCCTCTATAACCGCTCTCCTCTACAACCTCTCTCCTCTATAACCTCTCTCCTCTATAATGTCTCTCCTCCATAACCTCTCTCCTCTATAATGTCTCTCCTCCATAACCTCTCTCCTCTATAATGTCTCTCCTCCATAACCTCTCTCCTCTATAATGTCTCTCCTCCATAACCTCTCTCCTCTATAATGTCTCTCCTCCATAACCTCTCTCCTCTATAACCTCTCTCCTCTATAATGTCTCTCCTCCATAACCTCTCTCCTCTATAACCTCTCTCCTCCATAACCTCTCTCCTCTATAATGTCTCTCCTCCATAACCTCTCTCCTCTATAATGTCTCTCCTCCATAACCTCTCTCCTCTATAACCTCTCTCCTCTATAATGTCTCTCCTCCATAACCTCTCTCCTCTATAACCTCTCTCCTCTATAACCTCTCTCCTCTATAACCTCTCTCCTCTATAACCTCTCTCCTCTATAATGTCTCTCCTCCATAACCTCTCTCCTCTATAACCTCTCTCCTCTATAACCTCTCTCCTCTATAACCTCTCTCCTCTATAACCTCTCTCCTTCAGACGTCCCCCACATCCACACACCCGGCTGCTCAGATCAGCCTCCTCTCTCAGCCTCACTGTCCCTCTGGCCCACATGACCACCACGGGGTCTCGAGCCTTCAGCCGCTCTGGGCCTCACCAATGAAACTTCTAATGGTTTTTAACTGCACCTTTAACATGTAATGTAACCTGGCCTTGGGTGTATGAAAGGCACTGACAAAGAAAATGTATTATTATTATAGTGTGCTGTAGTGTAGTGCAGTGTACTGTACTGTAGTATTTACGTTGCTCTGCAGCTTGGTAGCATTCAGGACGTGTTCCAGCTGCAGCAGGTTTGGTAAATCTGAAGAGCCCTCCAGCTTCTGATTCTGGTTGTTTTTATACTTCACCTGCAGGAGGGGGAGGAGGAGGAGGAGGAAGAGAAGGAGGAGGACAAAGAAGTGGAGGAGGAGGGGGGAGGAAGAGGTGGGGAGGAGCAGGAAGACAAAGAAGTGGAGGAAAAGGATCAGGAGGAGGTGTCACAGATCAGAAGAATATTAGAGTAGAATCACATTAATGTAACTCGAACGGGCACTCGGTAGAGCGGATACCTTCACCAACACCACCCTGCAACGTTAAGGTGTCGACAATAGAGTAAATATCTGACCTTCCCTGGATCGGCTCGATCCCAAAATCTAATGGACGATGACTAAACATTCCTGAACCATTCATGCAATTCGAGTTAATAGTTTTTGTGAAAAGCTGGTAAAATACAAACCAATAAATAAATACCCACAGAAAAAACATAACCTCTGCCGCAACTTTCTGAAAACATCAGAATCCGGTTAATTCAGGACTGGCGGGCCGGGCGGCTCGCCTGACGGAGGAATTATGAGCGGTTCCATTTTCTTCCTGTGTGTGTGTGTGTGTGTGTGTGTGTGTGTGTGTGTGTGTGTGTGTGTGTGTGTGTGTGTGTGTCCTGAGAGACCCGAGAGCTGGATAAAGAGGATGACTGGATGAACGTCACATCTCTAGAACCTGTCGGTGACAGGAAGAAGGTTCTCTAGAGCGGCCGCTCTATTTAAAACCTGAAGACGCCACATTGAGGGTTTGAATCCCTCTGCTGACCAGCACAGAGAGTCTTTTCTGAACAAGCTGCCGTCCTCAACACAACAGGTTATGTAATGCTGTGAAGGGGTGAGGCTGTGTGGGCAGCAGAGCACACCTCACAGAGCCACGGCTGCAAACCTGGAGAGACTCCTGCAGCTCTGCCATTTTACAGTTTTATACCTTCACAGCCCTACACTGTATGACCCGAATGTGAATGAACTCGGCCATGACATGACGTTTGCCGTGTGCAGACTGTATGATGAAGATGCAAGTTGAGTCGCAGCCGATGACATCGTGAGTCAACGTGTGTGTGCAAGAATATGTGATTGCACAAGAATTAACTCGTCCTAAACATGAACCCTAAACATGAACCCTAAACATGAACCCTAAACATGAACCCTAAACATGAACACTAAACATGAATCCTAAACATGAACCCTAAACATGAATCCTAAACATGAACCCTAAACATGAACCCTAAACATGAACCCTAAACATGAATAATCCTAAACATGAATCCTAAACATGAACCCTAAACATGAACCCTAAACATGAATCCTAAACATGAACCCTAAACATGAACCCTAAACATGAACCCTAAACATGAACCCTAAACATGAACCCTAAACATGAATCCTAAACATGAACCCTAAACATGAACCCTAAACATGAATCCTAAACATGAACCCTAAACATGAACCCTAAACATGAATCCTAAACATGAACCCTAAACATGAACCCTAAACATGAACCCTAAACATGAACCCTAAACATGAACCCTAAACATGAACCCTAAACATGAATAATCCTAAACATGAATCCTAAACATGAACCCTAAACATGAACCCTAAATATGAACCCTAAACATGAACCCTAAACATGAACCCTAAACATGAACCCTAAACATGAACCCTAAACATGAATAATCCTAAACATGAATCCTAAACATGAACCCTAAACATGAACCCTAAACATGAACCCTAAACATGAACCCTAAACATGAATAATCCTAGACATGAATCCTAAACATGAACCCTAAACATGAACCCTAAACATGAACCCTAAACATCAATAATCCTAAACATGAATAATCCTAAACATGAATCCTAAACATGAATCCTAAACATGAACCCTAAACATGAACCCTAAACATGAATAATCCTAAACATGAACCCTAAACATGAACCCTAAACATGAACCCTAAACATGAATCCTAAACATGAACCCTAAACATGAACCCTAAACATGAATAATCCTAAACATGAACCCTAAACATGAACCCTAAACATGAACCCTAAACATGAATCCTAAACATGAACCCTAAACATGAATCCTAAACATGAACCCTAAACATGAACCCTAAACATGAACCCTAAACATGAATAATCCTAAACATGAACCCTCAACATGAACCCTAAACATGAACCCTAAACATGAATCCTAAACATGAACCCTAAACATGAACCCTAAACATGAACCCTAAACATGAACCCTAAACATGAACCCTAAACATGAATCCTAAACATGAACCCTAAACATGAACCCTAAACATGAACCCTAAACATGAACCCTAAACATGAATAATCCTAAACATGAACCCTAAACATGATCCCTAATGGTCTTCACCGTTGTTGCATTTATGTGTTTGGAGATTCAGCCCAAAAGGGAGGAGGAGAACATGGACGTGCTCGTGATTTGGAAAGAACATAACAAACAGGTCGCAGCAGCTCCGATGCCCCGTAATACCTGACACTGTCTGATATTGATTGCAGGCTGTCTTTGGTCGTGGAACCATGACACTGGCTGTCTTTGGTCGTGGGACCATGACACTGGCTGTCTTTGGTCGTGGGACCATGACACTGGCTGTCTTTGGTCGTGGAACCATGACACTGGCTGTCTTTGGTCGTGGGACCATGACACTGGCTGTCTTTGGTCGTGGGACCATGACACTGGCTGTCTTTGGTCGTGGAACCATGACACTGGCTGTCTTTGGTCGTGGGACCATGACACTGGCTGTCTTTGGTCGTGGCACCATGACACTGGCTGTCTTTGGTCGTGGGACCATGACACTGGCTGTCTTTGGTCGTGGGACCATGACACTGGCTGTCTTTGGTCGTGGGACCATGACACTGGCTGTCTTTGACCCCGGCTCACCACCAATTCAGAGCCACGACCAGATATTTCTACACAATTCTCCCACAACTGTGACAGCAGGAAATCACTTGTAGGGACTTTAAGACCATGCACAGACCTATAGGAGCATGCAGGAACCTGTGAGAGCCTACACCGCCCTGTACGCTGCAGGAACCTGTGAGAGCGTACACCGCCCTGTACGCTGCAGGAACCTGTGAGAGCGTACACCGCCCTGTACGCTGCAGGAACCTGTGAGAGCGTACACCGCCCTGTACGCTGCAGGAACCTGTGAGAGCGTACACCGCCCTGTACGCTGCAGGAACCTGTGAGAGCGTACACCGCCCTGTACGCTGCAGGAACCTGTGAGAGCGTACACCACCCTGTACGCTGCAGGAACCTGTGAGAGCGTACACCACCCTGTACGCTGCAGGAACCTGTGAGAGCATGAGACAATCCAAAACACAATGAAAGTTTTAAATTTCCACTAGAAAACGTTGTCGTGGTAACGGGGCCAAGATTAACTTCATGCTGAATTGGGAATAGTTCCAGACTTGATCTCTGCAGGTCCAAACGATTACAGACTCGTTGAAAAGATAAAATGATCCTGTATTAATCCTCTTGGGGGAAATTTCTTTACTGAACTGCCCCATCGCGGGCTGCCACAGAATGTGGCCTGGGGGGAGCTGGTTGGGGCCGAGGGTCTTGCTCAGGGACCCACTGTGCACGTTTTTTGGACTGTGGGTAGGAAACCGGAATACCTGGAGGAAAACCACACACACACAGGGAGAACGTGCAAACCCCACACAGAAAGGCCTCGGACAGTATTTGAACCAGGACCTTCTTGTCGTGAGGCAAGAGTGCTCACCACTGCACCAAGGTGCAGTTCTGGTACCGCTTCACAATAAGGTTCGCCTGGTTTCAGACATTTCAGATATTTTAGAGCAATTCTTGCTGTCAAGACTTCTTTCAGGATGAACCTTTGACGAGTTTGAGTCGGACCCTTTACAGGCTCAGTTTCTGCAGTTGCACACACAGATCTACAAAACTGAGCACAATCGTGTGTGTGTGTGTGTGTGTGTGTGTGTGTGTGTGTGTGTGTGTGTGTGTGTGTGTGTGTGTGTGTGTGTGTGTGTGTGTGTGTGTGTGTGTGTGTGTGTGTGTGTGTGTACACGCTCCTCTGGGACTGTGGCAATACATGAGTTTTACATTGTGACGG
>NC_137648.1:24221980-24289480 GCF_963383615.2 Lipophrys pholis | reverse complement strand
TTCTTCTCTCAAGACAAATGTGGCTCAGATATGTGAGAAGACAAGAGAACCCATGTTCAGAAGAACGTTCATGAGCTTCATTCAAGGTTCCATTCATGTTCAGAAGAACGTTCATGAGCTTCATTCAAGGTTCCATTCATGTTCAGAAGAACGTTCATGAGCTTCATTCAAGGTTCCATTCATGTTCAGAAGAACGTTCATGAGCTTCATTCAAGGTTCCATTCATGTTCAGAAGAACGTTCATGAGCTTCATTCAAGGTTCCATTCATGTTCAGAAGAAATCATTAAAACTGTTAATAATGATGGTTGAGGATTTTTTGGACAACTTCTTATGTGGAACCCCTGATGCCCCCAGCCTCACCCAGACTCTGCCTCCAGCGGCCCCCGGGTCAGTTGAGTTTGAGACCCCTGCTCTAGATAGAGCCGCTCAGGCTGGTTAATCTAGAAAATCATGTGACTGTCTAGATAGAGGATATAAGCTGTACACCTCCATGATAGCCAAACGATTAGAGACATTTCTGCAGGATCTGATTGATGAGGACCAATGAGGTCTGCTCATTGTGGAAGAGGTCCAAAGAAAGGGGGAAAGTGCAATTCTGGTAAGAACTGATGCCGAAAAAGCTTTTGATAGTGTGGATTGGGATTCTTTATGTACGGTACTGGGAACATTTCATCAGTCAATCGTATTAAATCACTAAACCAGGAACCTAAAGCGAGGGTCCAAATATGGCAGCCTGAGAAAACCATTCAGATTAGAGAGGGGGACGAGACAGGAGGGAGACGAGACAGGAGGGAGACGAGACAGGAGGGAGACGAGACAGGAGGGAGACGAGACAGGAGGGAGACGAGACAGGAGGGGGACGAGACAGGAGGGAGACGAGACAGGAGGGAGACGAGACAGGAGGGGGACGAGACAGGAGGGAGACGAGACAGGAGGGAGACGAGACAGGAGGGGGACGAGACACGAGGGAGACGAGACAGGAGGGGGACGAGACAGGAGGGGGACGAGACAGGAGGGAGACGAGACAGGAGGGAGACGAGACAGGAGGGAGACGAGACAGGAGGGGGACGAGACAGGAGGGGGACGAGACAGGAGGGAGACGAGACACGAGGGAGACGAGACAGGAGGGGGATGAGACAGGAGGGGGACGAGACAGGAGGGAGACGAGACAGGAGGGAGTCTCTCTGCGACTCTCTTTGCATTGTTCTTGGAGCCACTGGGCCAGACGGTCCGGCAGGGGGAGGAGTCAAACGGGTGAAATTGGGAGGGGAAGAACATAAAATAGGATTGTTTGCTGATGATATATTATTTTTCTTAAAGCATCCTGATAAAAGTTTTCTGGAAGCAATGAGACTATTGGAATATTATGGTGGATATTCAGGATTTAAAATTAATGTAAGAAAACCTCAGATTCTGACGGTGAGTTACTTGCCATCGCAGGAACTAAAGGACGCATACGAGCTGGAATGCGATGCTAAAATAATAACATACCTGGGATCAACAATACCAAGAGAGCAGGCATAAACATGAACCATGATGTTAGGAGGGACCTGCTCTGGATGAATGGTCGGCTCTTTCTTTGGATTTCAGCTCAAGAATAGAGATAATCAAGATTAACCTTTCACCAAGACTTCTGCATCTATTTCAATCTTTGCCGGTGATAATCCCACAAAAACAGTTGTTGGATTGAGATCAGTGGACATCAAGGTTCATACGGGGACAGAAGGAACCTGGGATTCCTCTGAGCTCTCTGAAGACACAGGACGTCTCTGTGCAGCACAAGTCTGACCTCTGGTGTGTCGGTGCAGCGACGCTTTGTTGCAAGATGGAAAGATATAGAAGTGGACACTATGGAACCAGAGGGACGGACCTTGATAGGACACCACAAAGGACTGCTGGGACAACTGGGTAACGGATCTGATGGAGGAAAAGTCTAGATTGGAGGAGGAGATAAAGACGCTGAGCTGGTTTGCATTTGACTCCTGGATTAAACCAGCGACGACTGATAGAGGACTTAAGCAACGGGCGACCAAAGCAATCACAGCAACCAAAGCAATGTGCACGATGAGGGACCGGGGTCAGCTGCACAGGTTTGAGAGACTAAAGAAAAATGAATGTTAATGATATCTACAACTAAAAACCTACTATGAGAAAGAGATTAGGATTGACAAAGGAAATGGAACAGAAGGGACATTTCAGAAAGCTTAAGAGGGACGAAGATCTCAGCTTTATATGAAAGTCTGATGTGGAACAGGGACGACTCCTCTATATGTTAAAGACCAAGAGGTAAGAGAGCTGAATGAAGGAAGAACAGAGGAGGAGGAGTCTGTCATGTGTCCATCGCCGTGACTTTAGGAAAAATATTGTTAGATTTGTCCAAACTCCAAGAATAAGGACAGAAGTGGTGTCAGCTCAACAGCCATGTTGGAGACTGTGTGGACACGTCGATGAAGACCACACACATATGTTTTGGTCCTCCTACAAATTACAAGTGTACTGGGAACAAATATAGTAAAGTTTGCAAAAAGTATTAGGATATCAGTTCCCAAAACTTGTAAGATGTTGTATTTGGGAAACATAAGCCAGGATGTGACGCACATAAAAGATGAATATCTGTAAGATATTACGAGCAGCAAGCAAGAAAGTGATGAGCAGATTGTGGAGCAAAGTGGAACCGCCGACCCGGGAGCAGTGGAACCGCCGACCCGGGAGCAGTGGAACCGTGCTGGTGAGCAGGGGTGACTGGTCCTTAGCGGCAGGGGGGCTGAGCGCCACCTGGTGTCATCACAAAGGACTACAGGCAAAGAATGCTTTTGATTCTTTAAGATTATCTACAATATTTTCTTGTCCTCCCTGGTTACTGGTCTCCTCTTGCTGCTTCAGCTTGTTTCCTCCTGATCTACACTGATGGTGCATTAGTGCAGCTCGCCCCTCTCTCACCATGCAGTGTGTATTACATTAGTGTAGCTCGCCCCTCTCTCACCATGCAGGGTGTATTACATTAGTGTAGCTCGCCCCTCTCTCACCATGCAGTGTGTATTACATTAGTGTAGCTCGCCCCTCTCTCACCATGCAGTGTGTATTACATTAGTGTAGCTCGCCCCTCTCTCACCATGCAGTGTGTATTACATTAGTGTAGCTCGCCCCTCTCTCACCATGCAGTGTGTATTACATTAGTGTAGCTCTCCCCTCTCTCACCATGCAGTGTGTATTACATTAGTGTAGCTCGCCCCTCTCTCACCATGCAGTGTGTATTACATTAGTGTAGCTCGCCCCTCTCTCACCATGCAGTGTGTATTACATTAGTGTAGCTCGCCCCTCTCTCACCATGCAGTGTGTATTACATTAGTGTAGCTCGCCCCTCTCTCACTATGCAGTGTGTATTGCATTAGTGTAGCTCGCCCCTCCCTCACCATGCAGTGTGTATTACATTAGTGTAGCCCGCCCCTCCCTCACCATACAGTGTGTATTGCATTAGTGTAGCTCGCCCCTCTCTCACCATGCAGTGTGTATTACATTAGTGTAGCTCGCCCCTCTCTCACCATGCAGTGTGTATTGCATTAGTGTAACTCGCCCCTCCCTCACCATGCAGTGTGTATTACATTAGTGTAGCTCGCCCCTCCCTCACCATGCAGTGTGTATTGCATTAGTGTAGCTGGCCCCTCCCTCGCCATGCAGTGTGTATTGCATTAGTGTAGCTGGCCCCTCTCTCACTATGCAGTGTGTATTGCATTAGTGTAGCTTGCCCCTCCCTCACCATGCAGTGTGTATTACATTAGTGTAGCCCGCCCCTCCCTCACCATACAGTGTGTATTGCATTAGTGTAGCTCGCCCCTCTCTCACCATGCAGTGTGTATTACATTAGTGTAGCTCGCCCCTCTCTCACCATGCAGTGTGTATTGCATGCAGTAAAGTGTTCATGCTCAGGCTGTGGCTCCGTTCATTCAGAACACATGATTTTGACGCCTTGTGGGGCTTGAAGCCTGAAGCCCCGCCCACTAACGTCATTAAATGCTCAAAGCTGATTGGCTGCTGCTGATAGAGGCGGAGCTTCACAGAACCGGAGCGAGTCGAACAAATACCATCTTGTTAGCAGCTAAAGCTAACAAACACTTTTGAATAAAAATTTATTAATTAGATTTTTTACGAGGATGAGTTTGAAACGCTTAGTTTAGCAGAGAAAATTAAAGTAAGTAGTTGTAAACTGTGACACGGTGAGAAACTTTCTAAGAATCTCACTAATTTGTAGCTTTACTGATGGCCGAGTGGCTGAGCTGCCGTCCCTGAAACAGCGAGACCAGAGGCCTGTACTACGACGCTGGATTTTCTCTTCTCCAGATAACTTCAGGATTAACTCTGGTTTTCTGTACTACGACTCTCGCTCACTTCTCACCAGGATAAATCACCATGGTAACTGATGCTGAAAGTCTAAAGTCTCTGTTCTAGATAAGAGGTCAGAACTCCGCCTCCTGACCAATCAGATCTCTAGGAAAATGCCCCGCCCATTCCTAAATGATGGTGATTGGTGGGCAGGTTCAGCTCTGAGCTGCAGCAGAGAGGAGATGATAAATTAATCTAGAACAATCCTCTTGACATAATAAAATAAATCCTGGTCTCTGAGGCTCTGAAGGAGGTTCTGGTTCTTGACTTGTTCCAGGTCAGTTTATCTCCACGAGGGTTAATCTGGAATAATGAGGTTCATGATCACACCTGACAGAACTGCAGAACCATGAATTTATAGAACCAGAACTACTCGTGTCGTCATGGTGATGAATTAATATTCCAACAGGAAACACAAGAGAACCTCCGCCTCAGAACCAGTGATGGAGAACCTAAAGTAAAAGAAGAGCAGTGAGGAAGTTCTGCCTGGAACCGTTCTGCTGGAATAAAGTGGAACTGAGTGATCACAGTGCTGTTCCTTTATATCACTGATCCATTAATCTGCTCTAATCTCACCAAGTCAGGAAGGTTCTGGTTCTGGCTGCAGCAGCAGTGTTGCTTTGAGCTGCTGGATGGGTTGGAATTCTTCATAATCTCAGAGATTAACTGCTCCTTCAGTAATCTGGAAACTGCTCTGGAGGGTTTCTCTGTGTGTGATTGGTCAGATGCTGCAAGCTCCGCCCCTTTCCAGTGAACGCTCACACCTGGTCTGTGTTGAACCAGAGAGTTGAGAACCTGCTTGGTAGGAACGGTGATCAGGATCATGCACATCTGGATAACCTAACCCAGGAAACAGAGAGATCCTGGATCTGTTGATCAGGGTTCCTAGTACAGGCCACCGGTTCGAACCCCAATGTTGATTTATTTATTTATTTTTTGATCGGCTATTTCCTAAGCTCAACATTTTTATGGGATCAACGACTATGTGGTGGTTATAATGTTGTGGCTAAAAGGTTGTGCACACACTTTACTTTGAAATTCAGTAGTGTCACTAAACCTGAAATAAAATCTTACCCCACCAAGTATTTACATCTAGAAACTGCTGGTGAGGGATTATTTGTAATGGAGAGACTCACACACAAACTAAGATTACGGAGTCCCAGTTTGAAGGAAAGTGAGGAAAATGGACTGATTTGAGGAGGACAGAAGACGACACCACCACCATCGGACAATAGAGACATTGTTTGATGAAAGATGGACAGATGTTGTTTCTGTTTTGCGCCGACACTGTAACTGTGAAAACGGAAAGAAATTAAATAAAAGATTAAGTTTAAAAAAACAAAAAACAACTTCAGCGAGTTAAGTGACGCTTTGGAAACGTAGAACAACGTTCTTATCACAAAGCTTCATAACTTTTTATGGTTCAGAAAAAAAGTTGACTGAGCAGGAAGAGGAAGAGGAGGAGGAAGAGGAGGAGGATGAGGAAGAAGAGGAAGACGAAGAGGAAGAGGAGGATTTGATTTGTTATTGACCAATATAATAAAAATACATGACACACATTTACCATGTTAATAAAAAAAACATGTATATGGATAAAAAGTGACTAATACATTAAATATGGTGTGGTAGTATGTAATATGTAGTATGTAGTAGTATGGTAGTAGGGTGTGGCAGCTCCAATCTTAAAACTATCAAATGTATTTCAGACCAAGAACAAACTTAAAATATATAATATTATTCCTTCATATTGGAGTATAAAGAGACACGCCTTCCCTGAAAGCTTCATTGAGATATCTTGATTGTTAAAGAAACTACAAATAGTCACAGATTTGTGTACTAATTACCTTTAAGAATATTGAACTAATTAGTAAACTTCTTTGACCTATAAATTCCTCAGTTGTTAAGATATCTGAATGGTTTGGGTGTCATTGTCTTTGTTTGTCCTGCTCTGTCCAGTGGGACCAGTTACATTCTATTTGGTTCAGTTTTCAAAATAAAAGCCCACCACATTTTTCAAAATAAAAGTCATTTTTTGTTAAAACCTTCAAAATGTATATTTGATCAATATTTAAAGGGGTCAGAGGGTATGATTGGGCCAGATGTCATGACTGGGCCCACCCCGCCGGGCCAGAGTACGAGGTGCGGACCAACGCTGCTTGAAGGTGTAAAAGTTTCCTTCAAGTGAACTGAGCCTCTGGACTGTCCTGGTGTAACAGTACCCTAAATGACATAGCATTAGCATGAGTAAGTAGAGTGATCTTCAGGATCTGCACTCTGATTGGCTGCAGATGAGGGGGCGGGTCTCATTGTGTTTGTGTAGCTCGCTGGGCTAACGTGACACGCTCCAGTTAGCGCCACATTGCTCAGTCAAAACACAAAGGCTTCGGCCCCGTGGACCATGTCCCCCTACACTGCCCCACTCCACCTTCAGATCACCCCCACACTGCCCCACCTCACCCCCACACTGCCCCACTCCACCTTCAGATCACCCCCACACTGCCCCACTCCACCTTCAGATCACCCCCACCTCACCCCCTAACTGCCCCACTCCACCTTCAGCTCACCCCCACACTGCCCCACTCCACCTTCAGCTCACCCCCACACTGCCCCACCTCACCCCCACACTGCCCCACTCCACCTTCAGCTCACCCCCACCTCACCCCCTAACTGCCCCACTCCACCTTCAGCTCACCCCCACCTCACCCCCTAACTGCCCCACTCCACCTTCAGCTCACCCCCACACTGCCCCACCTCACCCCCACACTGCCCCACTCCACCTTCAGCTCACCCCCACCTCACCCCCACACTGCCCCACCCACCCCCACTCCACCTCCATGCTTTGAACTTTCCCCCAGGGGTTCACTGACACTGAAAAATCACTCTGATTGGTATGTGTGTGTGTGTGTGTGTGTGTGTGTGTGTGTGTGTGTGTGTGTGTGTGTGTGTGTGTGTGTGTGTGTGTGTGTGTGTGTGGACTCACGTTGCTCTGTGTGCGGCTCAGCTCTTTGACGAAGGCCGTCTCTATGGTTTGAGACATCAGAGAGTACAAACTGCTGCCCGTCTCCTTCTTCCCCTCCTCCCTGTATGCTTTCTGAGACAACAACAAAATCAACAACAGCACTTTGACAACAACACAATATAATCAATGTCAATTAGAAAACAATAACAAACTCCATGACAACAACGAGATCACAATAACATCAGTGACAACCACCAGACTAAAACAACAAAACAAAAACATGACAACCACCAGACTAAAACAACAAAACAAAAACATGACAACCACCAGACTAAAACAACAAAACAAAAACATGACAACCACCAGACTAAAACAACAAAACAAAAACATGACAACCACCAGACTAAAACAACAAAACAAAAACATGACAACCACCAGACTAAAACAACAAAACAAAAACATGACAACAACCAGACTAAAACAACAAAACAAAAACATGACAACAACCAGACTAAAACAGCACAAGTAAAACATGACAACAACCAGACTAAAACAGCACAAGTAAAACATGACAACAACCAGACTAAAACAACACAACAAAAACATGACAACCACCAGACTAAAACAACACAACAAAAACATGACAACCACCAGACTAAAACAACACAACAGCATGACAACCACCAGACTAAAACACAACAAAAACATGACAACAACCAGACTAAAACACCACAACAGCATGACAACAACCAGACTAAAACAGCACAACAAAAACATGACAAAAACCAGACTAAAACAACACAACTACAAGACAACAACCAGACTAAAACAACAACCAGACTAAAACAACACAACTACAAGACAACACCCAGACTAAAACAACACAACAGCATGACAACAACCAGACTAAAACAACAACCAGACTAAAACAACACAACTACAAGACAACAACCAGACTAAAACAACACAACAGCATGAAAACAACCAGACTAAAACAACACAACTACAAGACAACAACCAGACTAAAACAACACAACAGCATGACAACAACCAGACTAAAACAACAACCAGACTAAAACAACACAACTACAAGACAACAACCAGACTAAAACAACAACCAGACTAAAACAACACAACTACAAGAACACAACAGCATGACAACAACCAGACTAAAACAACAACCAGACTAAAACAACACAACTACAAGACAATAACCAGACTAAAACAACACAACAGCATGACAACAACACAACTACAAGACAACAACCAGACTAAAACAACACAACTACAAGAACACAACAGCATGACAACAACCATACTAAAACAGCACAACAAAACAATGACAACAACCAGACTAAAACAGCACAACAAAACAATGACAACAACCAGACTAAAACAACACAACAGCATGACAACAACCAGACTAAAACAACAACCAGACTAAAACAACACAACTACAAGACAACAACCAGACTAAAACAACACAACAGCATGACAACAACCAGACTAAAACAACAACCAGACTAAAACAACACAACTACAAGACAACAACCAGACTAAAACAACAACCAGACTAAAACAACACGACTACAAGAACACAACAGCATGACAACAACCAGACTAAAACAACACAACAGCATGACAACAACCATACTAAAACAGCACAACAAAACAATGACAACAACCAGACTAAAACAGCACAACAAAACAATGACAACAACCAGACTAAAACAGCACAACAAAACAATGACAACAACCAGACTAAAACCACACAACAGCATCACAAAAACCTTAATGACAACAAGACAACAATGACACAGCATCAATGAGAACAACACAGCAACAAGACAGCAATAGCACCCTGTCAGCATTAGCACACTGTCAGTATAAGAACACTGTCAGCATTAGCACCCTGTTAGCATTAGCACACTGTCAGCATTAGCACCCTGTTAGCATTAGCACCCTGTCAGCATTAGCACCCAGTTAGCATTAGCACACTGTCAGCATTAGCACCCTGTCAGCATTAGCACCCTGTTAGCAGGCGGTGGTACCTCGCTGCAGAGCTGCGTTTGCTTTTTGGCGTGTTGACTTTCTTTGGTCTCAGGCAGTAAAGAGTACAAAGAGTTCACCAGCTCCTTCTTACCCGCCTCTTTGTATTTACTCTACAACAACAACAGGAAAGAAAAGGTTCAGTTCACTGGCTTTCAAATCAGAAGCAAAGTTCAATTTGAAACTAAATTTATCATTAGAAATGATCCAGTTTTATCTGTAGAACATTGAGATTCTATCCCAGCATCGCCCCATGCGGCTCTGAGCGGACTGACCACAGACACTGGAATTAAGCAATCCAGCATTTTGGCCATATTAAGTGACCGACACAGAGAGTGGACATCATACATGGGCAGATGAATTCCCAGGAGAGGCAGAGGACAGGCAATTGACCCATTATATACTAATTTCCACTTCCCACAATGGATGGGAATGGAGGTTTTAATAGTTCACGCATGTGAAAATATATAATGTATGATACATCTCCTTATGGAATTCAAAAGTTAGATTACAGTCGGCAAGATGTGGATTTAGATGAACAGGAATAATTTCATCTCCTCAGCCTAAACAAAAGTGCAGGGACCGTCTGCAAAGTATAAACCGCTGCAAAAGCCAAGACAGTGTATAAATCCCTAATAACACGACGGGTATTCACTACAGTGTCACCAAAATCCCTGCAGCCTTCACTTGATCACAATACAACACTAGTTCTGATAATGGAAGGTGGTTTGACACACTGCTGCTATCTGCACTCCCAAACGGAGCACCTGTAGACTCTGAACTGTGAAACCGTTTCTGTTCTGCTCCACTCCTCGGTCCCCAGGCCTAGAGTGTCACAGTCACATAGAAATCTGTGATGGAGCAAGCATGACCGTCAACACTTATATCAAAATCAATATTTCATTCTTCAATGAAAAGCATGAATGATGTGCAGTTTTCCAAACATGTCAACATTTTGGAAATGAAAAATAAGAAGGACCATAGGTCCATACAATCCGTCCCACCTGTGTGGATTCTGCAGACAGAATACTTCAGCTTTCTGCAAAGGAAGATCCTCCAAATTCCTCCCCTGTGCCTCAGCATTTGAACGCATCAGCATGAGTCCGAAAATTATGAACCAATCAGAGGCCGCCTTTCAAAACGTATAAACCACATGGTATCAATCGACCAATCACGTTGCTAATTACTGGGCGATACAAACCGGGAGTCAGGTGCGAGTTGAGCCGATAAGTCTCTATATTTTAGTGAAAAAAGACGAATTTAGGCAAAACTAGACGGTGACAAGTAGTGATGGACATTACACACATGTTTTAGAGGCTTTGAGCAACACGTCCACTATTTATTCGGGCCGTATTTTCCGAAAATTGACCGTCCAAATGGCGGCTGGACGCCTCGCTGGCTAAAACCATGACCTGGCTGTGTGTCTCACCAGGATGAGTGTCTCACCTGGCTGTGTGTCTCACCTGGCTGTGTGTCTCACCAGGATGAGTGTCTCACCTGGCCGAGTGTCTCACCTGGCCGAGTGTCTCACCTGGCTGTGTGTCTCACCTGGCCGAGTGTCTCACCAGGATGAGTGTCTCACCTGGCCATGTGTCTCACCTGGCTGTGTGTCTCACCTGGCCGTGTGTCTCACCTGGCTGGGTGTCTCACCTGGCTGTGTGTCTCACCTGGCTGAGTGTCTCACCAGGATGAGTGTCTCACCTGGCTGTGTGTCTCACCTGGCTGTGTGTCTCACCAGGATGAGTGTCTCACCTGGCTGTGTGTCTCACATGGCTGTGTGTCTCACCTGGCCGAGTGTCTCACCTGGCTGTGTGTCTCACCTGGCTGTGTGTCTCACCTGGCTGTGTGTCTCTGCCATCTCTTTAACAAACTGAGTGTCCAGAGTTTCAGGAAGCAGAGCGTACAAAGAGCTGGACAGGTCCTCTTTGTCCTTCCTGTACTTCATCTGAGGAGGACACACACACACACACACACACACACACACACACACACACACACACACACACACACAAACACACACACACACACACACACACACACACACACACACACACACACATTATGTGCACCATCTTTGCCGTCCAAACCTCAAAGCCAAGCCGGTATATTAGAATTCCCCCGCTCTGGGCTCCGTTTTAAAAAGAAAAATGTTTTCGGCCAAATCCTGTTTCAAAACTGTGTTCTGGTGTGGACGGCCCCTGAAGCTCGGAGGGGCGGGCGCACAGTAAGCCCTGCCCCCTCCTCACCTGCCTTTAAGTCTTGGAAGAGGAGGTGGGGTTAATGTTAAGCCCCACCCCCTGCTCCACCCCTGGCTCTGAATTTTGGAGGTGCAGGGTTACAGTTAAGCTCCGCCCCCTCTTCCACTCCTCACCTGGCTCTGAATCTCGGACATCTGCTTCAAGAACTCCGTCTCTTTGGTCTCTGCCATGTGATGGAAGAGGCTGCTGGCGGTGTCCTGCCGGTCTTTCTGCTTGTATTTATTCTGTAGGACAAGCACAGCGTCTCTACAGGCTAAAGCCCCCCCCCCCCCCCCCCCCCCCCCCCCCCCCCCCAGGTGAGCCCTGCCCTCTTACCTGGCTCTGCAGTTCAGTAACGGCTTGAGCAAACCTAATCTCCTCCGTCTGAGGCAGCTGAGAGTACAGAGAGCAGCTCAGCTCCTTCTTCCCCTCTTGGTACTTCACCTGGACACACAAAACACAACCAGTGAGTGTGTGTGTACCTGTGTGCTTCTGTGTGTGTACCGTGCTCTGGATATGTGTATATACCTGGCTGTGTGTGTGTGTGTGTGTGTGTGTGTGTGTGTGTGTGTGTGTGTGTGTGTGTGTGTGTGTGTGTGTGTGTGTGTGTGTGTGTGTGTGTGTACCTGGCTCTGCAGTTCTGCAGCTTGTTTAGCGTGCTGTGTCTCCAGAGTTTGGGGCAGCTGATGGTACAGACAGCTGCTGGCCTCCTTCCTGCTGGCCTCCTTGTATTTGGCCTGAGGAGAGTCAGAGTGTGAGCAGTGTGACCGGACCTGAACACCGTGTGAGCAGTGTGACCGGACCTGAACACCGTGTGAGCAGTGTGACCGGACCTGAACACCATGTAAGCAGTGTGACCGGACCTGAACACCATGTGAGCAGTGTGACCGGACCTGAACACCGTGTGAGCAGTGTGACCGGACCTGAACACCGTGTGAGCAGTGTGACCGGATCTGAACACCATGTGAGCAGTGTGACTGGACGTGACCGGACCTGAACACCATGTGAGCAGTGTGACTGGACCTGAACACCGTGTGAGCAGTGTGACGGGGCCTGAACACCGTGTGAGCAGTGTGACGGGGCCTGAACACCGTGTGAGCAGTGTGACCGGACCTGAACACCGTGTGAGCAGTGTGACCGGACCTGAACACCATGTAAGCAGTGTGACCGGACCTGAACACCATGTGAGCAGTGTGACCGGACCTGAACACCGTGTGAGCAGTGTGACCGGACCTGAACACCGTGTGAGCAGTGTGACCGGATCTGAACACCATGTGAGCAGTGTGACTGGACGTGACCGGACCTGAACACCATGTGAGCAGTGTGACTGGACCTGAACACCGTGTGAGCAGTGTGACGGGGCCTGAACACCGTGTGAGCAGTGTGACGGGGCCTGAACACCGTGTGAGCAGTGTGACCGGACCTGAACACCGTGTGAGCAGTGTGACCGGACCTGAACACCGTGTGAGCAGTGTGACGGGGCCTGAACACCATGTGAGCAGTGTGACAGGGCCTGAACACCGTGTGAGCAGTGTGACCGGACCTGAACACCGTGTGAGCAGTGTGACTGGACCTGAACACCATGTGAGCAGTGTGACGGGGCCTGAACACCATGTGAGCAGTGTGACCGGACCTGAACACCGTGTGAGCAGTGTGACCGGACCTGAACACCATGTGAGCAGTGTGACCGGACCTGAACACCGTGTGAGCAGTGTGACCGGACCTGAACACCGTGTGAGCAGTGTGACGGGGCCTGAACACCGTGTGGGACTGGAGCGTCCTCACCTGGCTCTGCAGCTCTGACACAGTCTTAGCGAGCTGCGTCTCTGCCGTCTCTGGGAGCTGAGAGTAGAAGCTGTGTGCGAGGCTCCTCAGGCCGTCCTCTCTGTATTTACTCTGAAAGCAGGAATCAGACCGTCAACCTCAGACCAGGGCGAAGCAGGGCGAAGCAGGGCGACCCGCCGTCACACACACGAGCCAAGCTGACCTCGCTCTGAATGTCCGACATCTGAGCGGCCTGTTGCGTCTCGGCCGTCTGCGGCAGCAGAGCATACAAACTGGAAGACATGGAGTCCTTCACATCCTGCCTGTACTTGTTCTGGAAGTACAGGAAACAAAGATCAGTCAGTGGGAGGAAGATGCTCTACCATGTGTGTGTGTGTGTGTGTGTGTGTGTGTGTGTGTGTGTGTGTGTGTGTGTGTGTGTGTGTGTGTGTGTGTGTGGGACCTGGCTCTGCAGCTCAGTGGCCTCCTTCACGTGTTCTGTTTCCAGAGTCTGAGGCAGGCTGTGGTACAGTGGACTGCTGAGCTGCTTCACTCCCTCCTGCTTGTATCTGACCTGCAGAATCAAACACAGCGTCTCGCTCTGCATTGGGAATCGAACCGTTTCCCCTCACTCTGTGCTCACTCAGCTAAACCTGCGCTCAGTCTTCTACTGAACAAATCAACAATTTCAACACATTTTTCATCCTTGAATTCTTTGTTCTTCACATCATAAAATCAAGACTCATTTTTAAAATTGCTCAAATGTATTCTAAAGAAAAATGAAGCTTAACAAACCGTAAAAGTATTTTCCTTTTATATTCTGAAATTTCCATAGTTACAATTTTCTAGATAAAATCTGCTATCTGGTAAAATTATATTTATAAGTAATTTTAAAGGAAATGAAGTTGACAATGTTATTTCATTATTTTCATGACTTCTGTCTTCGATTTCTTCAAATAAATTAAAATAAATTTATAATCAAAAATAAATAAATTGTTGTGTCTCACCTGTCTGAGTGTCTCACCTGGCTGTGTGTCTCACCTGGCTGTGTGTCTCACCTGTCTGAGTGTCTCACCTGGCTGTGTGTCTCACCTGGCTGTGTGTCTCTGCCATCTCTTTAACAAACTGAGTGTCCAGAGTTTCAGGAAGCAGAGCGTACAAAGAGCTGGACAGGTCCTCCTTGTCCTTCCTGTACTTTGCCTGGAAACACAAAAGACGTCTTTATTTAAATGATTACAGTGAAGAAGAAGCTCCCATGATGCATTCAGGGACCTCACCTCGCTCTGGATCTCTGACACATGCTTGGAGAACAGAGTGCTGGAGGTCTCAGGCAGGAGGGAGTAGAGGTTCTTCCCGGCCTCCTTCTTGCCGTCCTCTCTGTACTTCAGCTCGCTGCAGACATCCTGCTGCTCTTTAGCTCGCCGCGTCTCGCTGGTCTCAGGAAGTCGGTGATAGAGCGAGCTGGAGGACTCCTTCAGCCCGTCCTGTCTGTACTTCACCTACAGACAGGAGGACACCCTCTGAAGCCTGGTTGGTCTGGAGCATGCTAACGCTAATGCTAAAGAACCCCAATACAAACACTGTTTTCTACCCGTATCTCTAGAACAGCTGTGAACACAGACGCTCCATTTACACCTCAACCAAGTGGAAACACATTGCTTTAGTATTTTTGTTTCAGGAAATGTGTTTATACTGCAACATTTAGAAAATGATGGACAGGAAAACACAGAAACACTGAAAACGGTAGTGAGCATGTTCGGCCACTAGTTGGTGCTGTTGGTTGTTTTTCTCATGAAACCACACAAATGTGCAGCAGAGAACAATACGGTATAAACATGAACGATGGGAGGACAAGGACATTTGACATCCTTGGCAATATGCAGTAAGGCCATGGTAAATACTTCTGCACATACTTCTGTGAGTAGAAATACAATAAGAGCGTCGTGACTCCCAGTCGATATTCTCCTGGACTTGGAAGTTTTATTTTGACAGTCACTGTAATAACAATCCAACTTGGTCGTCTGTCCACTAGAATGTCCGTGAACTCCCGTTGTCCATGTTTAGAGCGTTTTGTTCTCTGCTGCGTGTGTGTGTGTGTGTGTGTGTGTGTGTGTGTGTGTGTGTGTGTGTGTGTGTGTGTGTGTGTGTGTGTGTGTGTGTGTGTGGGGCTTCATTACAGGAACAACCAACAGCACCAACTCCTGGCCCGGCGTGGGAACTGCAGCATTCTCAGTGTTTCTGCAGTTTCCATAGAGACGGACATAGTTTTCAAAATGTTGCTCTACAAACGCAAAACTTTTCTCAAAGAAAAATGAAAAATTGACGTGTATATTTAAGGGAGTAATGTGTTCTAATCTAGAGAAATGAAGACGTTGGCTCGTACGTCGCTCTGCAGCTGCGATACTTGCTTGGCGTGCTGAGTATCCATGGTCTCGGGGAGTTTGGAGTACAGACAGCTGGACGCCTCCTTCTTTCCTGCTTCTTTATATTTAGTCTGAGAAACAGCAGAGATTCATTTCCTCAGGTTGCAGGTCACCTTGTTCAGCGTCATGCTGAGGTCGATCCTACCTCACTGTGGATGTTGGACAGAGCAGTGGCCAGCTGGATTTCATTGGTCTGGGCGAGCTGAGAGTAAACGCTCACAGTCTGACTCTTCTTCCCACGTTCCCTGTATCTGTTCTACACATGAAAACACAAGAAATGAAGTGAGATGAAGTTCACTGAGGACCTCCACCTTTTCTCCTGCAGACAATAAACAACTAGTTACTTAAAGTTCCTGGTTGAATAATGATCACAGAGCAGTATCACAGTATCATGTCGGTTTAATTCACTGATTAAGTTAATCTAAGTTACCGGTTACTGGGAGGAAGACACTATAATCTGCATGTTCAAGGAGAAAGGTGCTCTATAATCTGGATGCTAGAGGAGGAAGATGCTCTCTAATCTGGATGCTCGAGGAGGAAGATGCTCTATAATCTGGATGCTAGAGGAGGAAGATGCTTTATAATCCGGATGTTAGCGGAGGAAGGTGCTCTATAATCTGGAAGTGAGTGGAGGAAGATGCTCTATAATCTTGGTGTTAGACGAGGAAGATGATCTATAATCTGAAAGTTGGTGGATGAAGATGCTCTATAATCTTGGTGTTAGACGAGGAAGATGATCTATAATCTGAAAGTTGGTGGATGAAGATGCTCTATAATCCAGATGTTAGTGGAGGAAGATGCTCTGTAACCTGGAAGTTAGTGGAGGAAGATGCTCTATAATGTGGATGTTAGAGGAGGGAGATGCTCTATAATCTGGAAGTGAGTGGATGAAGATGCTCTATAATCTGGAAGTGAGTGGAGGAAGTTGCTCTATAATCTGGAAGTGAGTGGAGGAAGATGCTTTATAATGTAGTATAATCTGGATGTTAGAGGAGGGAGATGCTCTATAATCTGGAACTGAGTGGAGGAAGATGCTCTATAATGTAGTATAATCTGGATGTTAGAGGAGGGAGATGCTCTATAATCTGGAACTGAGTGGAGGAAGATGCTCTATAATGTAGTATAATCTGGATGTTAGAGGAGGGAGATGCTCTATAATCTGGAACTGAGTGGAGGAAGATGCTCTATAATGTAGTATAATCTGGATGTTAGAGGAGGGAGATGCTCTATAATCTGGAACTGAGTGGAGGAAGATGCTCTATAATGTAGTATAATCTGGATGTTAGCATCAGCCTGAAACAGTCGTTTACATAGAGAAGCTAACGCTCATTATATATGAGGAGTCACTTAAGCATTAGTTGCTTTTATCGCCATGACGACGAGGCTCTGGATCAAACTACCAATGAATTAGTGAGACAGCAGCGCTTCAGCTGTTTTCATTCCAGAGAAGAGTGAGTAGCACTCAGTAACAGTTAGCTTTAGCATTAACCATAACATTTGGTGTGAGACATGAGCAGCTAAACATGAATGAACTGTCCCTCACACCAGAGCTGAAGCTTCAGCTGGCATCACTGTTAATGCTGGCATCACTGGTAATGCTGGCATCACTGTTAATGCTGACATCACTGGTAATGCTGACATCACTGTTAATGCTGGCATCACTGTTAATGCTGGCATCACTGTTAATGCTGACATCACTGGTAATGCTGACATCACTGTTAATGCTGACATCACTGTTAATGCTGGCATCACTGTTAATGCTGACATCACTGGTAATGCTGGCATCACTGGTAATGCTGGCATCACTGGTAATGCTGACATCACTGTTAATGCTGGCATCACTGTTAATGCTGGCATCACTGTTAATGCTGGCATCACTGTTAATGCTCCTACCCTGATGTTGAAATCCTGTTAAGTACATAAGTAAGTGAAGAAGTAACGGTGGCCCAGTGGTAGTACCTCACTCTGTATTTCTGTCATTTCTCTGGCAAACTGTACTTCTGCAGTTTCGGGCAGCTGAGAGTACAAAGACGTGTTCATGTCCTTCCTCCCTCCGGCTGTGTATTTCTTCTGTTGGACACAAAAACATCGGAGGTGATTCGTATTCTGCTCAGAGGTGAGACAAGTTTTCTTTAGCTTCCATCTGAAAAAACTCACTTCATGTTAACATTTCATTCACAATTCTTATGAAAAACCTGAAATTCTGAATTTAAAAAATCTCAGACAGATTTTGGTGAAAGTAATTTTTCAGAAAAGAGAATTCATTGTTTCGATAAACTTCATGGTACAGCTTGATACTATTGCTCCTTGGCTAGCTGCCTCACCTCACCGCCTCACCTCACTACCTCACCGCCTCACCTCACAGCCTCACCTCACTGCCTCACCTCAGTACCTCACCTCACCGCCTCACCTCATTACCCCACCTCACCTCATCGCCTCTCTTCAGTACCTCACCTCACCACCCCACCTCACTACCTCACCGCCTCACCTCACTACCTCACCTCACCGCCTCACCTCATCGCCTCACCTCACTACCTCACTGCCTCACCTCACTACCTGAACTCACCGCCTCACCTCACTGCCTCACCTCACGAACTCACCATCTCACCTCACGAACTCACCTCACCGCCTCACCTCACTACCTCACCGCCTCACCTCACAGCCTCACCTCACTGCCTCACCTCAGTACCTCACCTCACCGCCTCACCTCATTACCCCACCTCACCTCATCGCCTCTCTTCAGTACCTCACCTCACCACCCCACCTCACTACCTCACCGCCTCACCTCACTACCTCACCTCACCGCCTCACCTCATCACCTCACCTCACTACCTCACTGCCTCACCTCACTACCTGAACTCACCGCCTCACCTCACTACCTCACATCACCGCCTCACTTCACTACCTCACCTCACTACGTCACATCTCTTGGCTACGATGGCTGCTGCCACTAGCTGGTCTGGCTCTCAGTAGCTGTGGTCGCATGGACAATAAGTAATCTGATTATATTCCAATCTCATTGAAATAAGTTCCTGTAAACACCTTTTCTCTGAACAAAGTAAAGTTGATGGGTATAATTAGTCTGGTTCCTTCAGTTGCTCTTTAAAAGGGGAAACGATTGGATCAGACAGTGAGACCAGCTCTGCTCACACAGAAACAGTGACACCGGTGGACAAACGAGGAACAGCCGTTATTTCGTTACACTTGGATGTGATTGTCGGGTTTCTCGCTCTAAAAGAACCTAGAAAGGACTGCGTTCTATTCGGTTCCATATGAAAACAGTAGAATTGAGACTCCTTTCCGCTCCATGTTGCTCTGAAACAGAACGAATGCAAACCCACTTTGTTTATGTCCAGTGATTTAAAAAAACTATATAATTAACATCGTTTCTGTCTCCAGCCGAAGAGGAGGTGAAGAAGAGGAGGTGAAGAAGAGGAGGTGAAGAAGAGGAGGTGAAGAAGAGGGTGTGAAGAAGAGGAGGTGAAGAAGAGGAGGTGAAGAAGAGGATGTGAAGAAGAGGAGGTGAAGAAGAGGGTGTGAAGAAGAGGAGGTGAAGAAGAGGAGGTGAAGAAGAGGAGGTGAAGAAGAGGAGGACACCCACCTCACTCTGCAGCTCCATGGCCTGTTTAGCCTGTCTGGTCTCCAGTGTCTGAGGCAGTCTGGAGTAAAGAGCCAGCGCCTGCTGCTGCTTCCCGTCTTCTTTGTACTTCACCTGGAAGCACCGAGACTCAGTTCAGCCCGCGGTGTCCCGGCGGGGCCTCATGTCCCCCGCTCACCACTGTGCACCACCATAACTGTCCACGTTTATCACCGCTCGTCCAATGAGACGCCCCCAGAGCCGACACACTCCAGCGGGACCATTGGGGAAAGTTTCTCAGAATAAAGACTCAGATCTTATCTACAGTCAGTGACGAGACCCGGTTAATGGTGGGGTGTGCTTCAGGACAGTGGCGCAGGAAAGACATACTTAGAGACGGGATACAGGCCTCGTTCAGAAGTGGACATAAATCAGATCTGTATCAGACGGAACCAGACGGAACCAGACGGATCCAGACGGAACCAGACGGATCCAGACGGAACCAGACGGATCCAGACGGAACCAGACGGAACCAGACGGATCTAGACGGATCCTGACGGAACCAGACGGAACCAGACGGATCCAGACGGAACCAGACGGAACCAGACGGATCTAGACGGATCCAGACGGAACCAGACGGAACCAGACGGATCCAGACGGAACCAGACGGACCATCTCGCTTACAAATTCTAGAATTCTCAAAAAACATTTGTTCCTCTTGTACAAACGTTAAAAACAATTCTAATGCTTTTTTAATTGATTTTAAAAGTTTACATCATATAAGAGTAGTATATATAAATCTTGTAAAAACAGTATTCAGTGTA
This sequence comes from Lipophrys pholis, assembly GCF_963383615.2. NCBI lineage: Eukaryota > Metazoa > Chordata > Actinopteri > Blenniiformes > Blenniidae > Lipophrys > Lipophrys pholis. The sequence goes on along the minus strand of NC_137648.1, from coordinate 24,269,266 downwards.
TTTAAATGAATCTACTCATTCCCCAAGTACAAAGTAAACATTGTCCTTCAAATACTGACTCAATGGATTTTCAATTTCTAAAAGTTTTTAAAAGATTTTGAATCAATTTCAGTAAATCTGCAGAGAATGATTTAAAATAATCCATCAGTTTTAATCAATTGATTTTAAATGTCTTTACATATTCTAGATTATCAATAAATTCCAGTTTTTGTTCATGTATTTTTTCTCAAGAATTTATTTCTCAAGAATTTGAACACATTGTAGAATTTTAACAGATTTTAATGTATTATTACTTTTAAACGTTTTAAATGTGCTGTGGTTCACTGCTGTTGTAACAACGGGGGTGGAGCTCTGAGGACGTCCCCTCCTGTGATTGGTGGGTTCAGGCGTCAGGCTGAGTGTCTCACCTGGCTGAGTGTCTCACCAGGCTAAGAGTCTCACCTGGCTGAGTGTCTCACCAGGCTAAGAGTCTCACCTGGCTGAGTGTCTCACCTGGCTGAGTGTCTCACCTGGCTGAGTGTCTCACCTGGCTGTGTGTCTCACCTGGCTGAGTGTCTCACCTGGCTGAGTGTCTCACCTGGCTGTGTGTCTCACCTGGCTGTGTGTCTCTGCCATCTCTTTAACAAACTGAGTGTCCAGAGTTTCAGGAAGCAGAGCGTACAAAGAGCTGGACAGGTCCTCTTTGTCCTTCCTGTACTTCATCTGAGGAGGACACACACACACACACACACACACACACACACACACACACACACACACACACACACACACACACACACACACACACACACACACACACACACACACACACACACACACACACACACACACACACACAGTGAGTGACTGGAGGAGGTCAGAGGAGAGGAATCAGGGCGAGGCTGACCTCACTCTGGATCTCTGACATGTGTCCGGCGAAGAGCGTCTCAGCCGTCTGAGGGAGGAGGTGAAAGAGGGAGGAGGAAGAGGAGGGCTTCTTCTGCTTGTACTGAACCTGCACACACACACACACACACACACACACACACACACACACACACACACACACACACACACACACACACACACACACACACACACACACACACACACAGAAAACAGTTCCTTTGAAAAGAAGTAAAACGTTTTCTATCTGGAGCTCCCTGAGTTCTTAATTCAATCAAAAGTAACCTAATTACTTTTTAAAAATAATTCATTCAGTATATAAAATTTTTTTTTCTAACAAATAGATTAAATGTAAACAAATACACAAAATAAATAACCATACATCCAAAAGAAATAAACAGCAAAAATGAATACATACACTGAACAAAAATATAAACGCAACACTTGAGCTGAACTCAAAGATCTGGGGTCTGGGGGGGGCAGAAAACCAGACTGCTCGTCCCCCCCCAGAAGGAGGAGGCGCTCCCCCCCCCCCCCCCCCCCCCCCCAGAAGGAGGAGGCGCCCCCCCCCCCCCAGACGGAGGTGCTCCTCCCCCCCCCCAGAAGGAGGAGACGTTCTGGATCACCTGACTCTGCAGTTGCGTGACCTCCTTGGCGAGCTGGGTCTGAGGAGTCTGAGGGAGAACGGAGAAGAGGGAGGACTTCATCTCCTTCTGCACCTCCTCTTTGTACCTCACCTGCACCGGAGGAACATCCACAATTCACCCAGTCACTTTAATGGTAATGCAGTAGAATTACAGTTGCAGCATTAGTACAGGAGCATTAATAATGTAGCATCAGTGCAACAGCAATCATGTTATACCAGCATTAGCACAGCAGTATCAGTAGCATTAGACGTAACAATAACATTAGTGCAGAAGCATTACTACTGTGGCATTAGTACAGTATTACTATTGCCATAGCATGAGTGGAGCATTAGTACCTTAGCATTCATGTGTTAGCATAGCTGTCATAGCAATGGCCCATTAGTATTAGTACTGTAGCTTTAGCACAGAATCATTAATGAGGGAGATCAGTATCGATGTACGAATGCCATAACTTTATTAAGGTAGCATCAGTGCAACAGCATTAGTGAGGCAGTATCAGTAATGTAGCCTTAGTAATGTAACTTTAGTACTGTAGTATTAGCACGGTAGCATTACTTAAGAAACATGTATATTGGTGTCAGTACAGTGCAGTAGCATTAGTTTAAGAGTAGCGTCTGTAGAGTAACATCAGTGCTGATGCATTACTACTGTTGCATCAGTACAGCAGCATTACTGCCATAGCAATAGTACTATGGCATGAACACAGGAGTATAATTAGTACAACAGTATGAGCATGAGTGCATTAGTATAATTGTCAGAGCAACAGAACAGTCGTGTTGCTGCATGAGCATTAAGATTGTAGCATTACTGCAGTAGCATGCAACAACAGTAGAACAGTAGCATTAGCACTGGAGCACTGATGACTTAGCAATTGTGAAATAGCATCAGTGCAGTAGCATTAGTACTGCATCCAGAGCAGCACAATCAGGACCACAGCATTAGCAGATTAACACTGTAGCATTAGCAGAGTCTGTTACCTGACTCTGGATCTCTGACGCTCGTTTGGCATGTTGAGTTTCCAACGTTTCAGACATCACAGAATACAAACTGCTGCTGGTGTCCTGCCTGCCCGACTTCCTGTACTTCATCTGGACAGCACAGGGACAAACAAACAAACAAACAAACAAACAAACAAACAAACAAACAACCAAACAAACAAACAACCAATCAATCAAACAAACAACCAAACAATCAAACAAACAAACAAACAAACAAACAACCAACAAGCAAGAAATCAAATAAAAAAATCAACAAAACATACATAAATGAAATATGAATAAACAAACAGAGACGAAGATAAACGTATGTTATAAAAACATGTAAACCAATTTAATAGAATATAAAATAAGAAATCAAACAAAAGAGAATTATCACATTGGCTCCCTTGAGAAGTCATTGTTATTATTATTATTATTATTATTACCATTATTATTATTATTATTATTACCATTATTATTATTATTATTATTATTACCATTATTATTATTATTATTATTACCATTATTATTATTATTATTATTATTATTATTTAAATAAATGCAATTTTGAAAATATTTCAAATATAAGTGAAAAATTCTAAAGTAGAAATCATGAATGAATAAATAATGAATCAATCAATGAGTAGGTGTATAAAATAGACATTTGAATGGAAGACAAATATTGTGTTAAATAGTTTCCTGAAATGAGAAAATGTGCCGGTGTGAGTCCTGGACTGTGGTCCAGACACTAAAGTCTGGAGTTCCTCCTCTGAGCAGAGGACTGGATAGGATGGTAGTTTAATTCTCACCTCGCTCTGCAGCTCAGACACGTTCTTAGCGAACTCGGTCTGGGAGGTTTGAGGCAGCTGAGAGTAAAAACTCTGAGAGAGCCTCTTCCTGCCCTCCTCCTGGTACTTGTTCTACAGTCAGAAACACAAACACCACGGGGAGCATGATAAATGGAGGAATCATCAGAGAAACCAAACAAGCCACATATCGTTGGCCACAGTTCAGCCCTCATGGCCACATTGACCAGAGACCCAAGGTTCTATTTCACTATCAGACCTCCACAGCTCACTATTATTTCAACCTGCAGAGACTCACAAACACAGAGAAGCCTGAGAAGAGCTTTATTGGTTTAGGAATGATCTGGTGCTCAGGCCCCTTCGGAAGACTGCGACAGTAATGGACGCATGGACGCATGGACACATGGACACATGGACGCATGGACACATGGACGCATGGATGCGATGGACACATGGACGCATGGACACATGGACACATGGACACATGGACGCATGGATGCGATGGACACATGGACGCATGGACACATGGACACATGGACGCATGGACACATGGACACATGGACGCATGGACACATGGACACATGGACGCATGGATGCGATGGACACATGGACGCATGGACACATGGACGCGATGGACACATGGACGCGATGGATGCATGGACGCATGGACACATGACGTATGGACACATGGATGCGATGGACGCATGGACACATGGACGCGATGGACGCATGGTCGAGGATCTTCCTCCTGGAGTCTGGACACTGGTGGTGGTGAGGAAGAGGATGAGCTGGATCAAGCTGGAGATTTGCTTCTTTTTGAACAGAGAGAAACCCTGTGGAGCGACTATGGAAAGGAAACACTCCCTCTAAAGGAAGACGCCTTTGCAGAGCGGGCTCAGGGGTGGAGGTTTTCTGCTGACCGGGTGGAGGAGGATAGGAGAGGAGGATGAGACAGCGGCTCAGGTAGGATGATGAGCATTGATGGTGACATGGATGCGAGACCTGGGAGACGAGGGGTGGAGGTGGGCAGCGATGCTCATGCGGTGGAACCTGGCTGATGATTGGCTGGGCGGAGGCGACCTGCGGCGGGGATTGGCTGCCGCCAGTGGGTGTGCCAGCAGTACCAGGCTCCAGCAGTACCAGGCTCCAGCAGTAACAGACTCCAGCAGTACCAGGCTCCAGCAGTACCAGGCTCCAGCAGTAACAGGCTCCAGCAGTACCAGGCTCCAGCAGTACCAGGCTCCAGCAGTAACAGAATCCAGCAGTACCAGGCTCCAGCAGTACCAGGCTCCACCAGTAACAGACTCCAGCAGTACCAGGCTCCAGCAGTAACAGGCTCCAGCAGTAACAGGCTCCAGCAGTAACAGGCTCCTGTGGTACCAGGCTCCACCAGTAACAGACTCCAGCAGTAACAGGCTCCAGCAGTACCAGGCTCCAGCAGTACCAGGCTCCAGCAGTAACAGACTCCAGCAGTACCAGGCTCCACCAGTAACAGACTCCAGCAGTAACAGGCTCCAGCAGTAACAGGCTCCAGCAGTACCAGGCTCCAGCAGTAACAGACTCCAGCAGTACCAGGCTCCAGCAGTCACAGGCTCCTGTAGTACCAGGCTCCACCAGTAACAGACTCCAGCAGTAACAGGCTCCAGCAGTACCAGGCTCCAGCAGTAACAGGCTCCAGCAGTAACAGGCTCCTGTAGTACCAGGCTCCAGCAGTACCAGGCTCCTGCAGTAACAGGCTCCAGCAGTACCAGGCTCAAGCAGTACCAGGCTCCTGCAGTAACAGACTCCAGCAGTAACAGGCTCCAGCAGTAACAGGCTCCTGTAGTACCAGGCTCCAGCAGTACCAGGCTCCAGCAGTAACAGGCTCCTGTAGTACCAGGCTCCAGCAGTAACAGGCTCCTGTAGTACCAGGCTCCAGCAGTACCAGGCTCCAGCAGTAACAGGCTCCTGTAGTACCAGGCTCCAGCAGTACCAGGCTCCTGCAGTAACAGGCTCCTGCAGTAACAGGCTCCAGCAGTACCAGGCTCCAGCAGTGGCAGACACACAGAAAAGTGAAGGAACAGAACTATTTCCTGACACTTCACTGTTCAGAGGAGGTGAAGAGTTTTTTAGAGAAGAAGAGTAAGAGAGTGTTCGCCGAGGCGTTGGAGGTCAGACCGAAGACATTTGGGGGAATATTGACGATCAAACCAGCAACTTCAGCTCAGATTCAGACCATCTGAAGACGAGATGCCAACAACGATCGTCAAGGCAACGTGAGTCCATATCCGTTACCGTGGAGACGACAGAATAAAGACTGTGGCTCTGATGTGATAATACATGGTCCTCTCACCACGTCCTGAATCCAGAGTCCACAGTCTCTAGCCTCACAGCCAGAGGGTCAACAGATGCCAGTGCGGAAATCCAAAGTCGCGGTGTTACGGCGCCGCCATACTCGTTCGTGGTCACCGCCAACTTGAAATGACGCAAATCAGATGGCGACGCACCAGAAGTGACGATTTGGGTTTATTTACCCAGAGATGTAGTTGTAGTCTGTTGTACCATTTCTTTATTTATTTGCACTGTCTGCTCTATGTGACTTTAATTGCCCCGTCCCGGGACAGATAAAGTCTTTCATTGACTGATTGATTGATTTAAAAACGGGGGGGGGGGGGGGGGGGGGTATTGCAATGGTAAGGTTTATACTACTTCTAAAAGTGCATGTACACAAAAAGACAGTAACAGTCACGTGAGTAGATGTAATTTGTTACTTTCCACTTTTGGTGAGAACACATGAGCAGTTTCTATATTTCACTTTCTATTTTCAGGAACTCAGAGGAACTCCACTAATCCTATCAGATGTAACTACAAACTAGTATAATTCAGTTTTTACTTTTTTTGGTTTTTAACTGTTGAACTTAACATATAATACATAAAAATACAGATGTTGGCTGTTTTCCTTCCTTTAACGATTTAATAAAGTGTCAAACTCCATATAAACTGACATTGCCTTCTTTACCAATGAATGTGTTTGAATCTTTGACCTCCACCTCAGAGTCAACGGGAACAAGAGGGACGCCATGTTGGTGCAAAACAACCGAAATGGAAAGACTGCAGAGAGTTCCATCAAAGCGAAGCACGAGTGGCGGCCAAATGAGGCTTCATGAACAGTCTTGATTTTTTGAAGCCACTAGATGGTGCTGTCCAACTGATGTTGGAAAGCACACATCATTGCCAGTCCTTCAGGCTCTATCTTAAAACAAAGAGCGCCATCTGGTGGGTCAGAAAATAAAGAAAATGGTTCATGAGTAGGGATGGGAATTGATAAGATTTTTCCAATTCCGATTCCATTTTCGATTCTGTTTAACGATTCAATTCTTAATCGATTCTCTGATCGATTTATTTTTTTATTATTATTCTATTTTATTTTTTTAAAGGAGAACAGGTAGATTACTAGGGGTGGGAATTGATAAGATTTTATCAATTCTTCTAACAATTCCTGAGTTTTGTTTTGAGGGGAAAAAAGTAGTTTTACAATCTTCTGCATCAAAAGGAACAATTTAACTTTTTTCTAAGATGAAACTTGAATTCTAATTTTTCAAAATTTTGCGGTGTTGACAAGTTAACCCTCTCTGGGAGGCGGAGCCTGGAGAGGAATGAGGAGTGACGGGAGGAACTCCTTCTCTCGGTCTGCAGGGATCCTGTTCTCATATTGTGTTGGTGCTTTTTATGAGGGGATTTTCAACACAGAATGATCTAATACATAGACATACAGTAGTAGACCTCTACTAGATTGTGTATGTCTACACAGTAGACATACTCTAGTATAGCGTTTAATACTGTGACCACTGGGGGCTCACACATATAGTGAAGATCTACTAGCATATGTCTACGCTGTCAGCTCGTCGGAGCAGACATTTTCATTACACGGGACAGATTGACGGCAGAGTTCATTTATTAAAAGTCCCTCATTAGTAGGAGAGAACACGGAGAGAACATGGAGAGAACACGGAGAGAACATGGAGAGAACATGGAGAGAACATGGAGAGAACACGGAGAGAACACGGAGAGAACATGGAGAGAACATGGAGAGAACACGGAGAGAACACGGAGAGAACACGGAGAGAACATGGAGAGAACACAGAGAGAACACGGAGAGAACATGGAGAGAACACGGAGAGAACATGGAGAGATCATGGAGAGAACACAGAGAGAACATGGAGAGAACACAGAGAGAACACGGAGAGAACATGGAGAGAACACGGAGAGAACATGGAGAGAACCCGGAGAGAACATGGAGAGAAGATGGAGAGAACACAGAGAGAACACCGAGAGAACATGGAGAGAACATGGAGAGAACACAGAGAGAACATGGAGAGAACACGGAGAGAACATGGAGAGAACACGGAGAGAACATGGAGAGATCATGGAGAGAACACAGAGAGAACACAGAGAGAACATGGAGAGAACATGGAGAGAACACAGAGAACATGGAGAGAACATGGAGAGAACATGGAGAGAACACAGAGAGAACATGGAGAGAACACAGAGAGAACACGGAGAGAACATGGAGAGAACATGGAGAGAACAGAGAGAACATGGAGAGAACACGGAGAGAACATGGAGAGATCATGGAGAGAACATGGAGAGAACACAGAGAGAACACGGAGAGAACATGGAGAGAACACAGAGAGAACATGGAGAGAACACGAAGAGAACACAGCGAGAACATGGAGAGAACACGAAGAGAACATGGAGAGAACATGGAGAGAACACAGAGAGAACACGGAGAGAACATGGAGAGAACACAGAGAGAACACGGAGAGAACATGGAGAGAACATGGAGAGAACACGAAGAGAACATGGAGAGAACATGGAGAGAACATGGAGAGAACACAGAGAGAACACGGAGAGAACATGGAGAGAACATGGAGAGAACACGAAGAGAACACAGAGAGAACATGGAGAGAACACGAAGAGAACATGGAGAGAACATGGAGAGATCATGAAAACTCCACACAGAAAGGCTCCTGCCGGGATTTGTACTGAGACTTTTTTTTTAACTGGACCTTGTGGCTGTGAGGCGAGAGGCTGTGGACTCTGTGGATTCAGGACGTGGTGAGAGGAACATGTATTAAGATATCTTATTATTTAGTCTTTTATCGTCTCCTACTTTAGACCTTCTTCCTCCATGTTTTCTCCTGGTTGAAGGAGGTTCTGCGTCGCAGTGTGTGACGTCATGCAACGTACCACAACGCGACTTGACGTCGTGCTGGAAATGAATCAATAAGAAGAATCAAACACATATAAGGTGTATGATTCCCATGGAATGGATCAATTGGAACCGGTTCTAAGTCAGAACCGGTTTTCGATTCCCATCCCTACTCGTTAGGCTTTATTTGGCCGCCACAACAAACCACTATGATTTGCGTTGCAATACCACTAAGTGCCAGCAGGTGGTGTCTCCTCCTGTCTTGCTCCCCCCTCCTCCATGATATCCTTCATGTTGTTTTGAAGCTGTCTCAGCTTCGGTCCTACCTGACTCTGCATGTCACCGACTTCCTGAGCGAACTGCGTCTCCAGAGTGTCGGGGAGGTGGTGGTAAACCGGACACTGCTGCTCCTTCTTCACAGCCTCTTTATAGAAAACCTGGAGGGTCAGGACACATGTCAGAGGCTTGTCTTTAGAGCACACGCACCTGAAGAGTCTCACAGGTTTCTTCTGTCTTCATGATGTCAAAGCTGCTCAATTAAAGTAATCAAAACACAAACAAATATTTTTTTACTATTTTCAAACATGAACTGAATTTATTTAATTTCACGTCACTTACAAAAGATTAACTCATGAAATCTTGTTATTTGTGCTCATTATTTCAGTCTGTGATGTGTCAGTGAATGAGTCAATAACACAGCTGTTATCTCTGGCCTACTGTTAGCATTAGCATTAGCATTAGCATTAGCTGCCATCTACAGTGAAGAGCAGTTCTGTCACAGCAACACTAGAATCAAACGACGTGCAAATGATCAAAACTACATGAAAAGATATTTGGAGAAAGTTTATTTTCAGTAATGGGAAATGGGTTTCACTTCTGTAGTCTCCACAAGGCGCCTGCATCCTCCCTTTGTGAACCGGAAGAACAAGAACATTGGGCAGTGACGTCAGCCAGAACTGTTTATACTCCGAGGAGAAGTTTTCGAATGTACAGGCCACGCCCCCTTATAATCAGGCCACACCCCTCACTGCTGGCCACGCCCCCTCGCAGCAGCCACACCTCTGTGAAGCAGTGTTTACACAGTTTATTTCTGTCCTCCAGTGCTTTCAGAAACACATTTCTCTGAACTGTTCCAGGAATAAAAGAGAGTCTGTCAGAGCGCCATGTTGCTCTGGTTCTAACTACAGGAGCTGAGTGATGCGTTCAGGTGCATCACGTAACTCCGCCCTCCGACATGTAGACGAGCTGCGGCGCTCAGACAGTAGTGATGTTACAAACTAAATCTGATTAAAATATGACTGATAGTCATTAGAGAGCTGGAACACATGAGCAGCACGGCAGAGCAGCAGTTTCAGCAGAGCAGCTCCTCCACAGTCCAGCCAGGACGGCTGGATCAGATGAAACTAGTTTGTTCAGCCAGAAGAAGCAGGAAGCAGGAATGAGGTCACTTTGTTCAGCAGGACCTTCATGGTGAACTTTCTTCTTCTTCTAGAGGAGGAATCGGTCTTTAGACGTGCAGGAAAACACTCCCCGACTTCCTGCCGGGTTTCAGCCACAACCTTCATGGCGTCCAGCCCAACATCTTGGCATCGTGTGTATTACTGATTCATTTACTGTGATTATTGTAGACTTGTATATTTGTGTATATATATCGACTGTGATAAATAAAGACTGCTTCATAACGAAATATAGATCTATGTTGGAGTTTTGGAGCAGTCTTTACTTAACACAGTAGACGAGTTGTCCAGGGCTGGAGTTTTGAAGACGAGTTGTCCAGGGTTGGAGTTTTGAAGACGAGTTGTCCAGGGTTGGAGTTTTGAAGACGAGTCGTCCAGGGTTGGAGTTTTGAAGACGAGTTGTCCAGGGTTGGAGTTTTGAAGACGAGTCGTCCAGGGTTGGAGTTTTGAAGACGAGTCGTCCAGGGCTGGAGTTTTGAAGACGAGTTGTCCAGGGCTGGAGTTTTGAAGACGAGTCGTCCAGGGTTGGAGTTTTGAAGACGAGTTGTCCAGGGTTGGAGTTTTGAAGACGAGTTGTCCATGCACCGGACCATCACATGGACGAATCTCGTTCCTTCACCTCAAACACCAGCGATCCGGGTGAGCTCTACAAGCCACTCCGATCTCTGTGTGAAGGAACCGGGGAATCGGACTCGCATGTTTTCTCTCACAAGAACTTTCCTCGTTCATCGTCTCTTCCACTAACGCCGACTCAGCGCGAGTGCATGTCTGCAGTGCGTGCCCGTCTCCACTCAGTGATGAAGATTAGATAAGGACGCTCACACAGCCTGTAGCAGCCAAAGTGATACCATCGATACACTCAGTCTCACTCTCTGCTCAGACACGGGGTGAGACCTGCACCTTTTACTACCGACGGGCTGCAGCCCCGGTATCACGGCACCATCTGGCCAAACGCACAACACGACACGCAGAAGAGCCGCGCAGCCACTCGGCTCTTAACCGGCGGACGCCATCTTGGCTCTGCCAGACACCCTTGTGCATGCATGAGCAACGTATCCTGTTTATCTGGTTGCTAATCAACTGCAATGCCCCCACCAGAGCCGCCATCTTGGATGGGTGGACCCGACTCATCCGTCACAAGGTGGAAGCTCATTGGCATTGCAAGACAACCACACACACACACACACACACACACACACACACACACACACACACACACACACACACACACACACACACACACACACACACACACACACACACACACACACACGCTGTACACAGCCTTTGCTGTTTAGTAGATTAGATGTTAGATGACGTTTGCTACCAAGATGTGTTGGTTTATGAAATAATTTCTGAATTATTGATGAATTAATACATTTTGTTAATAAACGCCTGTTCGCTGAATTGAACGATTCTTGGTGATTATTGTGTATTTATCAGGGATGTCCCGATCAGATCGGTAGATATCGGATCAGGGCCGATATTGGTGATTTGTGACTGATCGGGAATCAGCAAATCCAGCCGATCAGCCCGCAGATCTAAAAAAAACAAACAAAAAAAACCCTTTTTCCCGTCAGCTGCCGTAAAGCAGCCCCGTGTGCGACCTGCAGTAAAGTGAGGTGAGCAGCCTGAAGCCACTGAGAGGATCAACCAGCAGTCTGGAGGGAGTTTAAGGTGGATAACCAAACCAGTCCTGAGAGGTGGAGCACCAGAGATTCACCACAGTCCCGACAGGTGGAGCACCAGAGCTTCACCACAGTCCTGAGAGGTGGAGCACCAGAGCTTCACCACAGTCCCGACAGGTGGAGCGCCAGAGCTTCACCACAGTCCCGAGAGGTGGAGCACCAGAGCTTCACCACAGTCCCGAGAGGTGGAGCACCAGAGCTTCACCACAGTCCCGAGAGGTGGAGCACCAGAGCTTCGTTTAACACAACTAATCTGATAAAACATCTAAAAAGTAAACATGCGGTGGAGTACGCTCAGCAAAGTTGGCAAAGACCATCATCTGTGGACAAAAGATGATGTAATGCCCCCCTCCTTCCCCCACCGCGGGGGGAGGAGGGGGGCATTACATCATCCACTACGTCACCTAATACCCAGAACAATCAGGGACTAGAAGCTCGGGTGGAGCTGCAGAAGCTAGAAGCAGGCGGAGCGGGGCCATAGACCTATAAAACTAGAGTTATTATAGTGGTTTATGTGTTTGAGTGCAGGACTCTACTTCTATATTTCTATGTGGTCTGTCTTCTTCTGTGTTTTTGTTATGTTTGGTGAGTCACAGCGCCCCTAAAGGCAACTGGGAATTGGGTTCTTCTGATTGGTTTTACTGAATACTGGTTATGTTGTAGTTCTTTATAGTTGATATGTTAGTCAAACTGATTCACTGGGTTTCATTTGTAATTTTTTTTTATTTGCCACAAAATCCAGGTGAAGTAGTTTCAGTTAAGATAAATAAGAGAAACCAGACTGCAGAGTGTAACTGGGTTTTAGTTCTTCTGACTGAATAAAGTTTACACAGAAATATTAACTAACTTAAATAAACATTTTACAAACGAGACTGATAGTTTGTCAATTAGCTATTTCCAGTTTATCTGGTGGTGCCCCTTTAATTATTAATGAATAAATAACAAATTTATTCAAATGGATCATTTTTAAATAATAAATTATTTACTAAAGTATTAACATTAAGTAATTAATCAATTACTTTAGAAATTGTTAATGAGTAAATGATGGTTTACTTCAATTAATAATTAAAATTGTTCATAAATTACTTGATTTATTGATTATTACGTGATTTATTACTTTCAGTAATCTATTACTTACAGTAATTTAATGCTAATAGCCAAACATAAATCCCAACAACTACAATAATACAGTGAAGTTAGCTTTGTTAACGTAGGACCTTACAGGGAACTTTACCAAGTAACTAGTTCCAGTTGGGGAACAGGGTTCTGTGTGGCGCTGACCTGACTCTGCAGCTGCGAAGCTTCTTTAGCGTGTTGCGTCTCCAGAGTTTCAGGCAGCTGATGGTACAGGGACACTGCCGTCTGCTTCTTACTGGCCTCCTTGTATTTAGCCTGAAAGAGTAAAAAGTTAAATTTTAATTTCAACTTGAATTGTACATGTGAAATACATTAATGCGGAAAAATTGTACATTATTTAAAAAAAACTCTGCTTACACACTTGTTAGTTTTGATTTGTAACAGTTGTCATTATGTACAAAATCACATTATTACAAATACATAAAATACTTTAATTAGCATATCTGACCTTCAGATGACATAATAACAGCAATTATTGGAGCTAAATTTGACTAAATCGGAGCAAATACTCTAAGTTAAAAACCACTGTGTACTGAGGACTGAACCCTGAGGAACTCCTCATATTTTACATTGAAAAGCCTGCAGCAGTTTGCCTCACATGTACAGTTAGAGTTCAGTTTCGCCGACTCATATGTAGGAAAGAAGAATCAGACAGAAGTAAATCACAATGAGCCACAAGGTTCTAAATCAGGGTTTACCTACAGAAGTAAAGACAATAGATTTGTTTAGATTTGTTTAGGTGGCTCCTGCAAATGTGAGTGAGCCCAACGTTTCTACAGAAAAGAAGAGAAGGAAAGATGTCCCTTTACAGTGACAGGAGGACGTGTCCCTGTTTTAAACCCCGTCAGTCAGTCCGCAGTCAGGAAGCAGAAGCAGCTTCACATGTGGACCTGAGGACAAAGTCTGCTGTAACCAAGTACGACGTGTCGGCAGAGTAACGCAGACGAATCAGCGGACATAGAAGTGTCTCGTTGTCTTCTGCAGAGGAAATGTGAGACTTCAGGACAGACTGTCTCCAGGTCCATTTGAGAAGGGCCCGGCCCCCTGGGACCCTGACTGCTCACCTCGCTCTGCATCTGCGTCATCTCTTTGGCGTGCCGGCTGTCCAGGGTGTCCGGGAGCAGAGAGTACAGGTTCACGCTCATCTCCTTCTTCCCGTCTTCTTTGTATTTAACCTGGAGATGAAACCTTCAGTCAACAGAGGGAGGGGGAATCTTTCAGCATGGCGAGCCCACCGAGGAACCGATTCCCACCTCGCTGAGCATCTCCGTCTGCTGCCGCACAAACTCCGAGTCGCTGGTTTGTGGCATCAGGTGGTAGAGGCTGGCGGTGTCACTGTTCTGCTTGTACTTCAGCTGGAGGAAGAGTCACAACACATAATCCCAGCTCGTACACGTGAGAGGTGAGAAACGTTTTGTCGGCCCCGTTTACATGACGACATTAAGAGAAAACATTAAAACCTTTGCAGCAACAGCTCTCGAAGCCACTGAAAACCCATCTTTTTGAAAACAACTCCCACTGTGGAACTTTCTGAAAATGCGACTGCGTCTTTGTGGAAACGGCAAAAATTGTAATTTTCTGAAACGCTGCTTCTCGACGTTGGTGGAGGATTCATCGTAACAAATAGATGTGGCGTGTGCTGTTCAGGGACATCATTGGCAAAATTCAAGACTTTTCTGAAACAACGCAGCTTTCAGTCGATGATTGATAAGTAACCTGTAGTTTACTAAAAATATTTTTAAAAAACCATCGGAAGTGAAGCTCAGCAGCGAGCCACAGCCTGTAATCCCACTTTGTGCCACCAGGTGGTGATGTCAGTTACCTGGCTCTGCAGGTCGGACGCTTCCTGAGCGTGTTGCATCTCCAGAGTCTGAGGCAGCGTGGAGTACAGAGAGCTGTTCATGCCTTTCTTTCCTGCTTCTTTGTACTTCATCTAAACACAAACCAAAGAGCACAACCTCAGCTGGAGCGACGCCACTCACATCTCAGCAGAGGTGAAATCTCATCCTCATATAACTGAAGCCTTCACATTTCCTAAGCTGATCCACAAAGTCATCTCACCTCGCTCTGAAGCTCAGAAACACCTTTCACAAACTCAGTGTCTGAAGTCTGAGGCAGTTGAGAGTACAGACTGTGACTAAGGCTTCTTTTCCCATCCTCCCTGTACTTCTTCTGAGGAGCGGGACAAACAGAGACATTCAGAACAAACAACAACTCTCAGACACAGAAGCTGTTTTCATGTCTGTTGAACTAAAATGCTACAATTTAGTATTTTTAAAACTTGTTGCGGTCTGCATTGTTTGTACTTTTAACTTGTATCCTGGAAGTACTCTTCCTCTCACCTGGCTCTGCATGTCGCTCATCTCCCGGGCGAAGCTGGTTTCTGAGGTGTCGGGCATGGTGGAGTACAGAGAGCTGGACATCTGCTTCCTCCCTGCTTCCTGGTACTTCACCTGCAGTCACAGTACATGTCAGAGTACAAGTCACATTATAAGTACTGCACAGAGGGACTACAGGATAGAGCAGAAGTACTTCCCCTCTCAGCCCTTTTAGACGCTGTGAGGTGGAGCTCACCTGGCTCTGCAGCGCCGCAGCCTCCTTGGCGTGCAGCGTCTCCAGGGTGTGAGGCAGCAGCGAGTACAGGCTGCTGCTGCTCTCCTTACTGCTCGCCTCGCGGTACTTCATCTGCAGGCGGGGTGGCAAAAAAACGTTCATCTTCTATGTCAGGTGGAATAATGACTTTTTCTCTCCGGATGACAAAATTCTCTCCTGTGGAGTCGAATTCATCCAGCTGGTTGACAGAGAGGACAACAGTGATGTCATTCAAGAAAAATTTAACTTAGGATGTTAGGATGTAAAGAGGTAGGATTAAAAAGTTATACTTCTTCCTACCTCCCTTTCAAACATGTTTGAAATGTCAAATTGGTGTCTGGTTACTCATTTGGACCAACTAGTGTCTCTAGTTTTCAAAATTCACTTTGTTTATTTCTCTTGTTTCTTTATCTTGTACATGTTCAGAAATAAAACATTTTTTTATAAAAAATCATAAAATGTGCATACTCATGCTATTTCTGGCAAAAGAATGTGATGGAATTACACACAGAATTACTGGTATTATGTAGGATTTGGTTAAACGACTCTCATGCTACCTGATGTACTCACTGAGTTTCTATAAGCATTCTGTAGCAGGCTAAACTGTGCTAATGCTACTTAGCTCAGGTAAACAGTGCGGCATCATCATAATCACAATGACCAATCTCTGGTCTGCTGCCAGCTGAGCTTTGCAGCGATTGGTTGATGGTTTGTGATGACATCACAGCCTTGTATGGTGACTTCAGGACCACCAGGAGGTTTGATTACTGGGCAACCCGAGACCCTGCGACCCTGTTGTGGCGAAGCATTATGGCTTTTGTGTGTGTGTGTGTGTGTGTGTGTCACCACAATGTGGCACAGCTCCCGTGAAGTGATCCATTTGTTTGTAGGTGCAAATCCTATGCTCCTGGGAATTCTGGGTGATGGAGGTGTTCTTATTTAAAGCCGTTATGTGGCACACGGTCGTTGTCTGCCTGTTATTAAACATAATATTAGAATCGAGGACGGCGCTTCCACCTCCTCTTTCTCTGTTCCTTGCTTCTCCAAGCTGCTGATGGTCCTGATGGTATGAGTCTTTCCACTCTGCTCTGCCACCACAGACAGTGACTCCAGCAGCTCAGGCTCCGGCCACACTTGTCCTCACAATGAGCTCGAGGTTACCGTGGCAGGTTTCCCAGAGAGACGATTAAAGCATGAGCAGAAGAGCTATACCGACACACTTTTTGGTTCCTTACGGCTCCAGAGTCCTCAGCCTTCACGTTGAAGGTGTCCCGCCATGGTGCCAACCTCCTAGGATTGGACCTGTTCTGCACCCTGGGATTCTCGATCACAGAAAACCTGGGTACCACCATCCTAACAGTGAGCACGCCGCGGCAGCAGCGCTGACCATGACTTTTCACTGGGCTGGGCTCCATCACTGCCTCCACCCACCAGCCGCTCCTGGCCGAGCTGTGAACCCCGTCATTCAACCTCTGCGCCGGCTCCCCCTCCCCCTGCGTGATGACGTCACAACCCAGCTGCACAAACTGCTGGATGCTGGCCCCATCGAGCAACACGACGCCTCGCCCTGGATCTCAAATCTGGTGGTGGCAAAGAAGACGACGGGGGGCCTCCACCCCTGTGTCGACCTCAGACATGTGAGCAAAGTGGCGGTCCACAGTGGAGGAGCGCTCTGCACAGTTCCAGGGCTACCTGCAGGTTCCCCTACACCCTGACAGCCGCAACCTCACTGCCCTTGTGACCCACATGGGGGTCTTTGACTACACCCGCATCCCCTTCGGACTCGGCTCCGTTCCCAGCTGCTTTCTGACCCTCTTACCCAGAGCAGCTGTCATGGTTTCTGGGGATGACTTACTTCCCCTCTACTCTGATACTACTGCACTGCTGCGCCCTTCTGAAGCAGGATGCGTCCTGGTCCAGGTCTCCTGCATGCTCCGCCACAGTCTGCCGACACAAACCACAACCCCCCCACCCCCACCCCACCCCCACCCCCCTGTACTCGCCCACTTTGAGCTGGAGAGCTCCAGGGGGGTGGTAAATCTGACATCCCACCATGACCTGTGTATGTATGTGTGTGTAACAACAGTCTGATGTGACGCTCATAAAGTGGTCGGTGTGTTTGTGGGCACACTTTCCGCGCTGCTGAGGATTGTGGGTAATTTAGTGTTGGAGGTGGATTGGTACCCCGCTCTGCAGCTCAGACAGATGTTTGGCCTGCTGTGTCTCGGAGGTCTCTGGCAGCTGGTGGTACAAACTACTTTGAACCTTCTGCTTCATGTCTTCTTTGTATTTCACCTGGAGGAGGAGGAGGAGGAGGAGGAGGAGAGGAGGAAGACTTTTATTAAACTTTTGCATCAGTTTAATTTTCTTTAAGTCTGAGCTTGTTTCCTTCTGATTGAAAATTCTAAGTCCCAATCGAGTCAAAACACAAGAGAAAGTAGCTCAATATACTGTCTGTCCAAACCAGCAGTCTGGAATAGATCTGAAATCGGTCCAAATCAACCCCAGAACTGAACTAGATTCTGTTTGACACGAGTTCAAACCAGAGTAAAATACATGTGAAACACAAACGTTTGTCCAAATTTAGATCAAGCTATCCCCAAAACCTGCTGACCATCTTTAGGAAACTGGTCCAAAACAGTAGTCCAACATATGTCCCAAACCAGTCCACATTATCTCCATATCCAGTCTAAAATGAGTCTAGAAAGAGCCAAAACACGAATTCAACATATGTCCACAACCAGAGCCAAACACTAGTCTGAGGTATGTCTAATTGTACTCTACCAAATCAAAATGTGTCCAAAAGTAGTCTAAACCCACTGCAATACTAGTCCAAAACACTTGTTGGGAGTATGTCCACATGTAGTCCAAACTAATCCCAAAACAGTAGTCCAATGTATGTCTCAAACCACTTCGAAATACAGTTTCAAATCACTAGGAATCTGGTCTGAACCCAGTGAGAACCAAGTGTAAAGTAGAAGTGTTCTCCACTTCTACTTTACACTTGGTTCTCACTGGGTTCAGAGAACAAAATATGAGATTGGAGAGAAAAGGTTGCTGGTTTGAACACCTCGCTCTGCAGGTTCGAGGCGTCCTTGGCATGTTGTGTTTGGATGGTTTCTGGAAGTACAGAGTACAGGCTGATGTTCATCTCCTTCTTCCCGTCTTCTTTGTACTTCAGCTGCCAACAGAAGGTGCTTTAGGTTGAGTCTGCAGTTTTTTTCAAGTGTACTGTGAGTAACAGCTACAACTGATCATTTAAATGAGTAAAAGAGTGAAAACAATTATAAAACTGCTCAAACAGCTGAATCTAATACAATCGTTAAAAATGCTGAAGCAGCTGAAAACGTGACAAAGAAACTAAAACATCTCAAATTACTAAAAAGAAGTGCTTACAGCAGCTTAAATATTTCAAACCTCTCAAATGACTAAAATCCCCAAAATCGGTATAACTGCTAAAATAGCTAAAGCCGCTAAAATGATTAAAATCCCTAAACCTGCTAACCATCACGAGAGCAGCTAGAACCGATGGAAGTGTCAAAAGCAGCCACATGTGATGTCTGGTGTGTTTCCACCTCGCTGAGGAGCTCTGAGACTTCTCTGGCGTGGACAGTCTCCGGGGTCTGGGCCAGCTGGTGAAACAGGCTGGAGGACAGCTCCTTCTTTAGGGCCGCTCGGTACTTCAGCTGAGCACAAACAGTACAACAAGTACAACAGTACGTCTGTCAGCAGTGGCTCTACACACTCTTCTCTACATGGTGTTCAGCAGGGTGGAAGACTTGTACTACTGCTTTTGTTTTAACACCGTCAGAATGTTTCATATCAACTAGAAGTTACCTGAACTGTATTTTCATGAAGAAGTCTCCATACAGAGTTTCACAGGGTTCAATCCTTGGCCTAATTATTTCCTCTTGAAATACTGTATGTATCTTAATGTTGCTATAATCTGGTAGTCATTGGTCCCATCATGACATAATAGATCTCAATACATTCTGTTAGGACATTGTTGATACGTGTTTTGCTAAGTTACATTTCGATGTGGTCCATTACATGAAGTTACATTACTTTAAAGTAAAGTAGATGAAAACAGACCCTGGGATGGACAAAGTTGAAGAGACAAAACCTTAAATGATCAAAGATATTATGTATGAGTCATGTTCATTTGTGACTTTACGTTATGTTATGATACAAAGTAACACAATACGTTACTACAAACCTAACATATATATAACATATATTGCAATACACACTCATGTTAGGACAATATGTAAATTTAGACAACAGAAATCAATGTTATTCTTCTTCATGTGTCGATCAAACTAAAACAAACGTGTTGCATTTAAGATAAAACAGTAGAAACAGAATAAAACAGGAAGTTACTTAACATTACGTAAAGTCTTTTTATGAGGCAGATCATTTTACATGGCGACAGTTTGAGATGACATCAGATTCCACATGTGCACTGATGCATGCTGGGTACAGAAGCTGTTTATTTCCTCATGGTCATACCTCACTCTGCAGATCCGATGCCTCTTTGGCGTGCAGCGTCTCCAGAGTCTGAGGCAGAGTGGAGTACAGAGAGCCAGAAAACTCCCTCGTCCCCTTTTTATACTTCATCTGGAATCAGTTCAACACAGAAGCATCATGAGGACGATCCTCCTAAGACCAGAAGGGACAGGGACTGTGTGCTTGTCCTCACCTCGCTCTGCAGCTCGCCCACATTCTTAGCAAACTGCATCTCAGACGTCTCCTGCAGCTGACTGTAGAGCGACTGGGAGAGCGTCTTCAGACCACTCTCTTTGTATTTAATCTGAGCACATGACCAACCACCTCCACATCACTCATTCAAATACTTTAAATACAGATTAAGTTACAGCAGCAAGAGGAAGATGCTCTATAATCTGGACGTTAGTGGAGGAAGATGCTCTATAATCTGGATGTTAGAGGAGGAGGATGCTCTATTATCTTTATGTTAGGGGCGGGGGATGCTCTATCATGTGGATGTTAGAGGCGGAAGATGCTCTATAATCTGGATGTTAGAGGAGGAAGATGCTCTATAATCTGGATGTTAGAGGAGGATGATGCTCTATAATCTGGATGTTAGGGGAGGAAAGATGTTCTATAATCTGGATGTTAGGGGAGGGAGATGCTCTATAAACTGGATGTTAGGGGAGGAAGATGCTCTATTATCTGGATGTTAGAGGAGGACGATGCTCTATAATCTGGATGTTAGTGGAGGAAGATGCTCTATAATCTGGATGTTAGGTGAGGAAGATGCTCTATAATCTTGATGTTAGAGGAGGAAGATGCTCTATAATCTGGATGTTAGAGGAGGGAAGATGCTCTATAATCTTGATGTTAGAGGAGGACGATGCTCTATAATCTGGATGTTGGAGGAGGAAGATGCTCTATAATCTTGATGTTAGTGGAGGAAGATGCTCTATAATCTGGATGTTAGGTGAGGAAGATGCTCTATAATCTTGATGTTAGAGGAGGGAAGATGCTCTATAATCTGGATGTTAGAGGAGGACGATGCTCTATAATCTGGATGTTAGAGGAGGGAAGATGCTCTATAATCTGATGTCAGCTCTTCTTAAAGTAAAAGGTTGATGAAGGGATGACAAAGAGAAGAAGCAGAAAGAAAAGCCCAGCTGCAGGAGCGACATGCAGACAGGACTGGAACTACTAAACACACACGCTAAGACTGTCCTCAGAAACTGTCTTCAGAAACTGTCCTCAGAAACTGTCCTCAGAAACTGTCCTCAGAAACTGTCCTCAGAAACTGTCTTCAGAAACTGTCCTCAGAAACTGTCTTCAGAAACTGTCTTCAGAAACTGTCTTCAGAAACTGTCTTCAGAAACTGTCTTCAGAAACTGTCTCCAACCAGTTGGACGCTAGTTGAGGAGTTTAACAGTATGAGTTAGTTATGGTTAGCGAGGACTTCCTGACTCTGGTCTCTGGTACCTCACTCTGCATGTCGCTCATCTCCCGGGCGAAGTTGGTCTCGGAGGTCTGGGGCATGGTGGAGTACAGTGAGCTGGACATGTCCTTCTTCCCGTCCTCCTTGTACTTGACCTGAATACAGGTAGAAAACCTTTGGACCTGAGATCTGCTCGTCCGTCTTGGAACATGTCAGCAAGCGGGTGAACAGACGCCTCACCTCACTGAGCAGTTGGGCCGTCTCTTTGGCGTGTTGAGTCTGCAGAGTTTCCCCCAGCTGGGAGTACAAGCAGCTGCTCGCCTCCTTCCTCCCTGCCTCCTTGTACTTTGTCTACAGCAACACAGAACAACAGCTTTTACTGAGGAACACAACTTTGTGAAGCTGCTGTGTTTTACTGAGAGGTTCCCAAGTGGTGTTCCATGGGGTTCAGTAATTGACCCACTTGCTTGAATGAACTTCAGAATCAAAGTTAAGCAGAACCGTTGAGTCTCAGACACTGATAGAGACACAAGCTGCTCAGAGGTTCCCTCAAGTTAATAGGGTTAATTCCAGAGCTACTGGGTTCTTGTGTGAGGAGATCCTCCGTCTCCCGTTTGAACAATCACAGTTTAAATAAAATAAAGATCCAGAGGCTCAGAACTCCTGAAGTGAAACAGAAACTACTTTAGGAAAGGTGGAGAACGCCGGGCAGCAGAGGTGGAGATAGTTTCTGGATCGTTACGTTATGGGACGTTATGGAACGTTATGGAACGTTATGGAACGTTAAGGAAGTGAACCCAGAGTGGAGTATGGAGGCAATCATGGAGCCCCGCGGCCCGGCAGTCTGCAGACACGCAGTGAGGAGAGCATGGAGGGGCTGACGTAGAGGAGCTTCACAGAGCAGCTCTGTGCTGCAGGGAGGCAGTGATGATTCAGGTCTCAAACTAACCTCCTGACACCACAACGTCTGAATATTCCAATAATCAGGTCCAAACCAAGTACTTTGGCCGTTTCAGTGCCGCTCAGTCTGTTGTCCTCGTCAGGGAGGTTGTCCTCATTAAGATGTGTCCACAGGTCAATATGTGTCCTGCACAGTGACGTGTCCAGTACAGGGGGTCACTATTACCAGGACCACTTGTCAAAGGTTCTACAGTATTATACATTCTAAGAAGATATGTTCACGTATAATTTCATATATGTTACAATACGACTAGTTAGGATTCAGAGAGGACACCATTCATTTCATGTTACGTTGCGTTATGATACGTTGTTACGATACGTTACAATATGCTATGATACGCTATGTTTTGATCCCACATGCTTCAATATGTTATGTTATGATTCATTATATGATACATTATGATATATGTTTTATACACATCGTAGCATATCATAACGTATCAGAACATATATGGTGTTATTATATGACACATTATGATATGACACATTATGTTATGCTACGATGGGTGATGATACAATATACTTTATTAAGTTATGATAAATTATGTTCCGACACGTTGTTCCGACACGTTGTGTTCCGACACCTTGTGTTCCGACACGTTGTGTTCCGACACCTTGTGTTCCGACACGTTGTGTTCCGACACCTTGTGTTCCGACACGTTGTGTTCCGACACCTTGTGTTCCGACACGTTGTGTTCTGACACGTTGTGTTCCGACACGTTGCGTTCCGACACGTTCTGTTACATTTGATATATTATTACGCAGGAACGTTTGGCTGAACGCCAGACTTCATGGAATCTCACAATAAACAGTTTTTTTGTTTGGGGTTGAGAGAATAAAAGATCCTGTAGGAAGAGGTCTAGAAACCCTCTGACCCCTCTAAAGATCTCTTCTGCCCCCAGTGGAGGCTTGTGCCACACTCTGAGAACCCCTGCAGTAGAACCTGGCCCTGTTAGCACTCTGGGGTACCTCGCTCTGCAGCTCAGACAGCTGCTTGGCCAGCTGCGTCTCAGTGGTGTTGGGTAGATGGTGGTACAGGCTGCTCTGGATCTTCTGCTTCAGGCCTTCTTTGTATTTGAGCTACAGGGCAGACCAAGAGCTTCAGTCAGAGGGTTGAACCAGCAGAGCAGACAGAAGCAGGGCGCGGAGGCTCAATCACCTCGCTCTGCAGGTCCGATGCCTGCCGGGCGTGTTGGGTGTGGATGGTTTCCGGCAGCAGAGAGTAAAGGTTCATGTTCATCTCCTTCTTCCCATCCTCTTTGTACTTCACCTGCAAACACCAGGACCAAAGGAAATCCACCATAAGCAGTGTTGAAAACTACGGCAGTGAGCATGATGACACATTCCCTTATGATATGATAATATTCAATATGATATGGTAGGATACGGAGAATATGGTAGGATACGGAGAATATGGTAGGATACGGTGAATATGGTAGGATCCGGTGTGATACATTAGGATCCGGTGTGATACATTAGGATCCGGTGTGATACATTAGGATCCGGTGTGATACATTAGGTTACGTTATGCTGCAGTACATTAGGTTACAATACGCTACGACCCAGAAACCTACTGGACTTTATGTATGAACACAATAAAAAATGTTTTTAGGGTTTTTGAAGATTAAAAAAGCCTGTATAAGACTCTATAACCAAGATTCCCTAAAGAGTTGGTCTGTTGGTGAAGGCGCTGTTTCCACAACGCTTTCTAGTGTTTTGAGGGTTTGTTTAAACAACAACAGTGCTTGAAACCACTAAAAACTAAACCTTCATGGCTCCCGAGGTGGAACTCCGTCTCCTTGTGGACAGTGGAAAACCTGCTACTGCACATGAAGCACGGCCATCGTGAATAACTGCTCTGCACATGCTCAGTCGATGGACAATAAGAACAATGTGTCCTCCACAGTGTCATGACTCCCAGTCCATATCATCCTCGACTTGGTATTTTATTTTGACAGTCACTGTAATAACAATCCAACTTGGTCGTCCGTCCACGAGAATGTCTGTGTAAGAACATGTTAATGTTTAGAGCCCATTGTTCTGCGTGTGTGTGGTTCTTTACAAAAACAACCAACAGTACCCACTAGTGGTACTACATGTTAACTACATCATTGTTAGGGTTTCTTCCATTGCTGTGTCAGTGGATAACGCTTCTCAAACAAAAATGCAGAAACAATGCATTTTCACTTGATGTCATGACCTCCACCTCTGGCTCTGCCCCGTGGCAGCGTTTCCCCTTCCCCCTCCCTCCTTCCTTATGTCCTAGGTGGGGGTGTGCTGCATGCTGTGAGGTGTGGAGTGTAGTCTGATTACCTGAGTGCACTCACCTGAGGCCGGGTGTGGCGACACCAAACAATTCCCCTCTCTCCCTATGAAGCTGGCTTCAGATCTAGACTCGGCGCCGGACCGTAAACTATCGATAGTTAGTTGAACCTTGACCTGCTCTGCTCTGCATTAATCCGGTCTCCCCCCTGCTGCAGTTCTGGACCAACTCTGTCGCACCAAGCCCGGCTTGTGACTCCATTCATTGGCACCGCTCGACGGCCTCGGCTCAACAGAAGGCTCTGATCCGCCTCCATCAGGCTGCAGCACCTGCCCTCCGCCCGGCTTCCTCACCGCCGACCACGCCCTCCTACAGTTACCCACTCCATACCGGGTAGTGTCTCTCTTCAGTCTCTCGCTGGGTCCTAATAGTTCCTTTTGAGCTTTACCTTAGAAGTGGTATAGTTTCTGTGTTTGTACTTCTGTTCAGATTGTGTCCCGTCTTGGAGTATTTGCTTAGTTCAGCAGTTTCTTTGTTTGTTTGTTTGCTCGTAGTTCAGTCACTTCCCCTCCTCCTTTCTCCGTCTCCTCAACTTGTCCTCTTCGTACATCTTGTTTATAGGTTTGAGTCCCCTGCCACCTTCTTTATAAAAGTACACAGAGAACTCCTGGTACCGTGTCTCTGTCCACACCTGAGTCTCTGTGTGAATCGTGACAGTCCGGTCCGGCCATGATGAACTCAGTGGACAATGTGACCGACACTGATCAGGCCTCTCAGGCACCCATTCTAGAACAGGCTATGGCGAGTCACGGCGCCATGTTGGGTCGCCACCACGTGTTACTACACGCTTTAGTCGAGAGTAATAATGCCCTGTTACATGAAGTTTCTCAGCTAACCAGTACGGTTAACTCATTAACCACATTAATGACTGAATCCTTCACAACCCCCGTTTCCTCATGAACCCTCGGCTCCGGTTCCTGAGCCTTAAGCTGGAGACGTTGGTTCCTGTCCAGCTGTCCTCACTCAGGTTTCATGGTGTTTGAGTTGCAGCCTGTGTCTTACGCCTCTCACAGCTCTAAGATAGCTTGTTTGGTGGGTTTGTTGAAGGGCCCTGCGAGGGATTGGGGTGAAATCTGCTCATCATATTCAGCTTTCACCAATGAGAGGAAGAGGATATTTGATCATCCCGATGGGAGTAAGGACGCCGGAATCATCTGAAGCTGAGCCTGAGCCAGGAGCCACGCACAGGAGCTGTGGAGCTCTGAAGGCGAGTATGAGACATTAAATGGAGATGTAATTGTTGACGCACTGGGACGGACATGAAACTGAGATGTAAATAAAAAAAATAAAAGATCTGACTTGTTTCTGTTTGACTGAGAATAAATAAAAGTTTATAAAATGTATGAATGAATGTATTCAGAGTTTCTATTTGAATATGACATGGCGCCCCAACCTGGCTGGCATTGGGAGTGACCATGTGAAAGTAGATTGAATTAAACTATAATTCCAAACGGACATGTTTTGTGTGGGACGTTCAGTAGGAGAGACACAATCAAATCATCAGATTGTTTCTATAAAACCCCGACAATCACAAATTGTAATATTTTACAAGCAGAGAAAACTGAATGTTTCCTAACCTTCTCATTGGAACATCAGTAGTTTTACCCTGCCGGTGATGTGTTACTGCAATACTAATGCTACATTACTTCCTAAAGTATTCCTAAAGGTTTCTGGTACCTCACTGAGCAGCTCCGACGCTTCTCTGGCGTGAGCCGTCTCTAACGTTTCCGGGAGGAGAGAGTACAAACACGAGTTCACGCTCTTCTTCCCCGACTCCTTGTAGCGCATCTGGAAACACACACACACACACACACACACACACACACACACACACACACACACACACACACACACACACACACACACACACACGTGAGGAGGAGGACAGAATAACATGGACCCTTAGTAGAAGTCCCTGACTCGTGTTCAGCTCCTCCTATCTGGAGAACAATGGAACAGTTAAACCTGTTGGAGCTTCAGCCTCTTCAGCCACCGTGACGCTCTACACCAGGGGGGGTCACTTCAAATGTTCAACGGTCCGCTTTGACAACATTTCTTGGAAGATCAGAATGTCTCAGCATTGACAGTTTATAATACATATTTTAGTGTGATATATATTTAAGTATACTGCGGGTTCCTCCCACAGTCCAAACAATGAGGTTGATTGGTGACACTGAATTGGCCCAAGGTGTGGTTCTGTGTTTGTCTTGTGATGGACTGGAGACCTGTCCAGGTGAGTCCTGTCCTCACCAGTCCAGGTGAGTTCTGTCCTCACCAGTCCAGTTTAGTCCTGTCCTCACCAGTCCAGGTGAGTCCTGTCCTCACCAGTCCAGTGGAGTCCTGTCCTCACTAGTCCAGGTGAGTCCTGTCCTCACCAGTCCAGGTGAGTCCTGTCCTCACCAGTCCAGTTGAATCCTGTCCTCACCAGTCCAGTTGAGTCCTGTCCTCACCAGTCCAGGTGAGTTCTGTCCTCACCAGTCCAGTTTAGTCCTGTCCTCACCAGTCCAGTTGAGTCCTGTCCTCACCAGTCCAGTTGAATCCTGTCCTCACCAGTCCAGGTGAGTCCTGTCCTCACCAGTCCAGGTGAGTCCTGTCCTCACCAGTCCAGTTGAATCCTGTCCTCACCAGTCCAGGTGAGTCCTGTCCTCACCAGTCCAGGTGAGTCCTGTCCTCACCAGTCCAGGTGAGACCTGTCCTCACCAGTCCAGGTGAGACCTGTCCTTGTCCAGAGTAAACTGGGACTGTCTCCAGCGTCCCGCCACCCTGACTACTTTTAAAGGGATTAGAAGATGGATGATATATATTTAAGAGCCTCGTAGTTCTATCAACGTGTCGGATCAAATGAATTCAGTGAAATTCAAAAACGGTTTGACAATAATCATCGTGTAACATGGAACTGAAAGTATATCTGACTTCTGAAATAATATTCTCTCATTTACTAAATAAACATTTTCAAATGAGAGAAAAGAAATAAAATGTGAAAATTGTGCATGTTGAAATACAGAGCTTGACTTCAGAACAATCCAAGACATTTTACAGATAATAAATCTAAACACATGTTGACGAGGACAGAGACACTCAGACTCTGGTGCAGGAGCTCATTGGCGACTCTGGAACCAGATTTACTTTTGATTCGGTTCCTTGAGGAGAAAGCGCCTCGTCGTCGTGTGTTATGTACAGAGCTACTTTCCTCACTCCTGGGACAGAGTCTCAGGGACATTTGGAGTCAGACAGTGGACGTGTCACTTCTTACAAACAGCTCTTTCAGGACCACATCTGCTTGGAGATCCACCATCAGCACCAGGAGAGGCCCAGCGTTCTCCCACTTAAAGTTCTGTGTGAATCACCTGACATCTGTGCTGAGAAACGAATCTGAATGAAGACATGGACTGTTGTCTGAAGCTGAAGCGTCAAAACAACCAACATCTGAATGATGTGAAGGGTCCTGGTGGACCGGTCATCCTGGACCCTCAGACCAGGTTTAGGGTCCTGGTGAACCGGTCATCCTGGACCCTCAGACCAGGTTTAGGGTCCTGGTGGACCGGTCATCCTGGACTCTCAGACCAGGTTTAGGGTCCTGGTGGACCGGTCATATTGGACCCTCAGACCAGGTTTAGGGTTCTGGTGGACTGGTCCTCCTGGACTCTCAGACCAGGTTTAGGGTCCTATTGGACCGGTCATCCTGGACCCTCAGACCAGGTTTAGGGTCCTGGTGGACCGGTCACATTGGACCCTCAGACCAGGTTTAGGGTCCTGGTGGACCGGTCATCCTGGACCCTCAGACCAGGTTTAGGGTCCTGGTGGACTGGTCCTCCTGGACTCTCAGACCAGGTTTAGGGTCGTGGTGGACCGGTCCTCCTGGACCCTCAGACGACTGATTCTCTCTGATCTCACTTATGATTTCTGTGGGTTCGTCTTTTCAAAAGGTTTATGTTTTGTCTCATGATGCTGTTCTACGTTTATTTTTAATTCATATTAAATCAGATGAGACTCAGGTTTCATGCTGCCAGTGGGGATAATCCAGAAATGACTCCATTCTGGATTAAATGCTTGATTTTCACAGTCTTTCTTTAGCGAGGAACCTCTGGTCCCAGTTTTTCCTCAACTTCCTCTGTCTCATCCTTTATTCTTTATTCTGTCTGTTAACTTTCTCCGTCCGTCAAAGTTTTGATCCTAATATACACCAATTTGATTGGCTGCCTGGTGTCACATGTGACGGACTATTAAGACCTAGAAGTGCCCCGTCTGGTTTGCTATTACGCGGTCCGCCATTCGGGGACGGCTGCGCTGCACTGCAAGTCATGCTAGCTTCTTTGGTAACGATCCTTAGCTTATGCTGTGTTGACAAAGTGGAACACAAGAAATTGAAACGTTTATTACCACAGTTCTTTTTTAAAAAACATTTCCTGAAGAAATAAAAACCTGCTGTGAGACGGTCAGGTGGTCTCACCTCGCTCTGCAGCGCCGCCACAGATTTAGCAAACTGAGTGTCGGCGGTCTCTGGAAGCTGAGAGTAGAAACTCTGAGAGAGGCTCCTCCGGCCACCCTCTTTGTATTTACTCTGAGGAAGGAGAGAAAGAACCAGGCAGAAGGACAGAAGGTCAGTGTGTCTGTGTGCGGTGGGTCTTTCACAGTGTGCATTGGATCAGAAAATACTCCACAGGATGGTTGCTGCACGGTAACAGTCTCACCTCGACACACCCAGCCTCAATGACCTGGTTCCATCTGACATTCAGCACTAAACCGCCCTGGTCAATTCAAATTAGCCATGACCTTCTCCGTGCAGCTGACTCCGGACTACTGACTGTTCTCCTCCTCCTCCACCTCAGGGCAGCATTCTAAACCATCTCCCACCCACTCCTCCTGACCCGCCTGGTGCTCCTGGTTCACATCATACCTCCCCGACTGCCAACAATCCGTCCCATTAGGTAATCACAAGTCTAGCTGTACGGGTGTTTTACTGGGTGTCCCCCAGGGGTCCGTCCTTGGTCCATTTCTTCTTCTTATCTACCTTCTCCCCTTGGGCACACTCCTCCGTCACCATTGAGTGTATTTTCATTGCTATGCTGATGACACACAGGTCTTCATCTCCTCCAAACCAATGGCTGGTTTCCCTCCCACCTCCCTCATCACCTCCCTCATCACCTCCCTCATCACCTGCCTGAGCGAGAACCTCCTCAAGCTAAACCGCAATAAAACAGAAGTCTGGTTCTCATCCAACCTGCAACCTGCACCTACACTCAACCTCTGCTGGACAGCTCACCATGACTACGTCACCTCAGTACCATGACAGCTCACCATCACTACGTCACCTCAGTACCATGACTGTCCGAGCCTTATCTGGAACACGCCCCCCCCCACGCACGCACGCACGCACACACACAGTTCAAATGAGCTTATTGTGGTGCACCTTGAGGGAGGTTCTCTCATTCAGAGTGGAGTTGGTGTGTCGGTGACGCGTGGGGTGTGTGTTGGTGATGCGGGAGGTGTTAAAGGAGGAAGTGCGGTGACGTAAGGGGGTGAAATGTTTGACAGGTCAACTGTCCGGCTGTGTGAAGCAATAAAGAAAAATGACTCAACAACTCTGTCCATCTCCTCTTTCACGGCTTCCACATTGGTGACACTGACATTTGAACATGTCTATCGACACACAAGCCGGCGGGGCCGCGATCTTTGCCGCTACCGTCGAATTACCAGTTCCAGCTCCGAGGCATCACGGCAGACGACACGAAATACTACCACATCGTAGCAGCATTGGATTCATCCACCACCCGCCGGGTGATGGAGCTGCTGCGAGACCCGCCAGAGCAAAGCAAATTTACTGCTCTCAAGAATCAGCTCCTCCGTCTGTTCCAGCTGTCCGACGCAGAACGAGTGGAGCGCCTGCTGTCACTCAGCGGTTTGGGGGACAGTAAACCCACGGAGCTAATGGACAATATGCTGGTGCTGCTGGGATCAGGTGACTCCTCGTTCCTCTTCACCCAGCTGTTTCTACGTCAGCTCCTGCCGCAGGTGGGCTCGGCTCTGGCCACTTCGCCTCTGGTGCAGGCTAAGGACTATCCTGGTTTGGCGGAGGAAGCTGATCGGATTCTGCTCGCAGCACGCCCGTACGGAGGACATGCCGTGTGGCCAGCGGAGCCTCAACACCAGCCACAGGAGAACTCACCGGTGGCCATCGCAACGGCGAGAGACCGGCGCAAAGAGGACAGCCAGCTGTGTTTCTCCCACCGGCATTTCAGGAGCACGCCGGCCTGCACGCCGGCCTGCACGCCGGCCTGCACGCCGCCCTGCTCTTTCATCGTGCTGGGAAACGCCAGACCCGGCGCTCCATCGCAGCTGTGGGCACTGGTACAGATAAGCTGCTGTTCATTAAAGACACTTTATCTAGGAGGAGTTTCCTCGTGGATACCGGCGCATAATCCCAGCCTCCTTCACCGATGTCACGAGTGGCGGGAAGGCGCCGCCTCTGGATGGCGCCGCCTCTGGATGGCGCTAACAGGACTCCCAACTCCCAACCCCAACTCCACACCTTTGGCACCAGGTTCCTGTCTGTGTGTTTTGATGGCCGTCAGTTCAGATGGGATTTTGTCATGGCTGCTGTGTCCGTGCCCATCCTGGGAGCTGATTTCCTGTGCGCTCATGGACTATTAGTGGACATGGCAAACCATGGGGGGAATTTTATCCCTCGTCAGTATCTTGGTGTATACCAGCGGCTTCTGGCTGAGTTTCCTGAACTGACAGTCCCTACTTTCTCAGCCTCCATCGTTAAACATGGAGTGAAACATTATATCCCCCCAGCTGGGCGGCCAGTTTTTGCTCGTCCTCGCCGGCTGGATGCTGCTAAGCTGGCTATTACTAAGGAGGAGTTTGCCACTATGGAACGGCTTGGGAATCGTGCGGCGCTCTGACAGCCCGTGGGCTTCACCTTGGCATATGGTCCCTAAAGCGGATGGTAGTTGGAGGCCTTGTTGGGACTTTCAGCGCCTCAACAATATCACAACGCATGACCGGTATCCAATCCCACACATCCAGGACTTCTCTGTCCACCTGGCGGGGAAAGTAATTTTTTACAAGGTGGATTTGGTGAGAGGCTACCACCAGGTACCGGTCTATCCTCAGCACGTGCCCAAGACTGCTGTCATCACAGCATTTGGACTTTTTGAGTTCCTCAGGATGCCGTTCGGGCTTAAAGGCGCAGCACAAACATTCCAGCGGTTGATGGACTCTGTGTTAAGGGGACTGCCTTTCCTGTTTGTCTATCTGGATGACATCCTGGTGACCAGCGCCTCAGAGGAGGAGCCCCTGCTGCACCTGTGACAGCTCTTCCAGAGACTTCATGAGACCGGGTTGATCGTGAACCCGGGTAAATGTCGGTTTGGGCTGTTGGAGATTGACTTTCTGGGCCACCATGTCTCTTCGGGTGGAGTGGTCCCCTCACCAGTTAAGGTGGAAGTGATTGCTGCCTTGCCAAATCCTCAAACCATCAAGTAGCAGCAGGAATTTCTCAGCATGGTGAACTTTTACAACCGCTTCATCGCCCCCGCAGCTCACCTGATGCACCCCCTGTATGAAGCACTGAGGGGCAGAAAGGCCAAGCAGGACGTGGACTGGTCCGCAGAGAGTCTCCTGGCATTTGAGAAGGCCAAGGTTGCGCTCTCCGACACCGCCATCTCCATCGGTTCCGGTAGCACTCACCACTGATGCCTCGGACTACGCAGTGGGGGCAGTATGTGAACAGTGGGTGGAGTCTGGCAGCCTCTGGCGTTCTTCAGCAGGCAGCTGCGTGACAGTGAGAGGAAGTAAAGCACTTTTGACAGAGAACTCTTGGCTCTTTTCCTCGCCACACGTCACTTTAGGTTTTTGCTGGAGGACCGGGAGCTCACTGTTTTCGTGGACCACAAACCCCTCACCTTCGCTATGGCCAAGACCTCAGAGCCGTGGTCTGCAAGGCAGCAGCGCCACCTCTCTGCCATTTCAGAGTTTACCACTGACATTCGGCATGTGGCTGGGAAAAACAACGCAGTGGCTGACTGCCTCTCCCGGCCACAAGTAAACTCTGTGCAGCTGAGTGTGGACGACCCTGCAACGGCCACTGACCAGCAGGCTGATGCCGAAATCCAGTCATTCAGGACAGCCGCGACAAGGTTACGGCTAGAGGATGTGGTCTTCCATGACAGCGGGACCACGCTCCTCTGTGACATCTCTACTGGACAGCCTCGCCCCATGGTACCTGCCGGCTGGCGACGGCAGGTTTTTGAGGCAATACACACTCTTTCACATCCAGGGGTGAGGGCATCAGTCAAACTAGTGGGGGCAAAGTTCGTCTGGCCAGGGCTTAGAAAGAACGTCAGGAGCTGGGCAGCCTCCTGTGTGGCATGTCAGTGGGCCAAAGTACATTGCCACACCAGCCTTTTTTGATTCCTGAGAGAAGGTTCGACTTTGTGCATCTGGACTTGGTGGGTCCGCTCCCTCCCTCCCAAGGCTTCACTCACCTCCTCACTATGGTGGACAGGACAACTGGGTGGCCAGAGGCCGTCCCTCTCTCATCAACTACGTTAGCTGAGGTGGCACGCGCCTTTATTTCCACATGGGTGGCCCGGTTCGTTCATGCCATTGGATGTCACATCGGACAGAGGCTCCCAGTTCACCTCGGAGCTGTGGACAGAGGTGGCTAAAGGCCTGGGAGTGCAGCTATATAGGACGACAGCTTTCAACCTGCAAGCGAATGGACTGTGCGAGCGTTTCCACTGCACAATGAAAGCCGCTCCCCTGGACACCCTCACGGACAGCAACTGGATTGATCGGCTGCCCTGGGTCATGTTGGACCTGCGTTCGGCCCCGAAGGAAGATCTGCAGGCGTCGTCGGCCGAGGTGGTGTTTGGTCAGCCTCTGTGGGTCCCCGGAGAGTTCCTGCAACAGCCATCAGAACCCTGGATGGTTACAGCCAGGAAGACGGTTTTCAAGGAGTAGGCCCGTAGGTTCAACCCGGCTCCAGCTCATCACTGTCGTCCCCGGTCCTATGCCCCAAAGAACTTGATGGCAGCTGAATATGTGTTCATTCGCCATGATGCACATCGTTCCCCACTGCAGCCTCCGTATGATGGCCTATTTCACGTCCTGGAAGCGGGGGTGAAAGATTTTGTGGTGGACATGGGGATCCAGGTTTCAGTGGACCTGCCCATGACTTGGCAGAGGAGCCAGTGGAGGTGGCGCAACCCCCGAGAGCGTCCCCCCAAGCCGTCAACGGCCGCAATGTCCCCTGCACCTGTCTTAACCCCGGTACCGGTACCTGCACCTACTCCAGTGGGGGTGCAACGCAGCCATCATGGCCGAGTGCTAAGACCTCCGAACAGGACTGAAGTAACTTTATTTTATGACGTTGTGGTACCATACTGAATGTTCGGGGGGGGGGGGGGTTCAGAGTGTAGTGGGTGTGTCGGTGACGTGTGGGGGGGGTGTTGGTGATGCAGGAGGTGTTAAAGGAGGAAGTGTGGTGATGTCACAGGTGCAATGTTTGACAGGACGACTGTCATTCTGTGTGGAAGGAATAAAGAAAAACCGAATCGACAACTCTGTCTGTCTCCTCTTTAACCCCTCCCACATTATTCTCCTTGATTAGACACTATTTACTTGTTTTTATGTTGATCTATTTTAATGATGTCTTCATCTTTTATACTTTCATTCTCTGACCTTGGGTGACTTGAAAGGCACCTCCAAATAAAATGTATTATTGTTGTTATTATTATTACTACTACTACTGGTACCTCGCTCTGCAGCTCTGTCATCTCTCGGGCGAACTGGATCTCTGTGGTGTCAGGCAGCTGAGAGTAAAGAGACGTAGGAGCTCCTTTCACCATCTTCCTGGGACGATAATTCACCTGGAGGACACAGACAGCTCTGAACAGTGTGTGTGTGTGTGTGTGTGTGTGTGTGTGTGTGCGTGTGTGTGTGTACGTGTGTGTGCGTGTGTGCGTGTACCTCACTCTGCAGCTGGGTCACCTCCATCGCGTGTTGTATCTCTGGAGTTTCTGGAAGCTGAGAGTACAGAGAGATGGAGGCTTTTCTCTTTCCTTCTTCTTTGTACTTTTTCTGAGAATAGAATAGAATAGAATAGAATAGAATAGAATAGAATAGAATAGAACATAGTTAATAATGCCGGAGGGACATTTTGAAGGCATTGCTCCTCACAGAATAGAAAATTAACATATCAATAAATATTATCTACTAACATACCAACCAGGGACAAACAGTCCAGTGAGTCCTCAGGTGAAGACACCAGTCCAGGTGAGGTCAAAGGTAAAAGACTGGATCTGATGTCTTTTATTTTGCTTCTGAGGTGGAGGACATAATCCTCCCAAAAGGAGGCAGTGGGGGAGGAGTTCTTATTAGAATTGGTGTTTGTTAAAAGGTGGAGGGTGGAGAAGAGGAGTGTGGGGTTATGTTTGTTGTCTCTGAGGAGCTTTGAGACGTAGAAAGTCCTTGATTGTTTGACTTGAGATGGTCCCGGAACATTTCATAGTCAATGGTGAGTTTTGATGTTCTCCTCCTTCGCTCAGCAATCCTGCAGTTTCTTTCTTTTTCCCTGGTGCTGGTGGTTTGGCTCTATTTAGGGTTCTGGTGATGATTGGGGACACCGGGTCTAGAGTGGACTTTAGTTTCCTGTTCAGATGGTCAACAATAAGACCACATGGATCAGGACAAACCTCAGCAGGGACATTCTGGATAGAACATGTTCAGCCACCTCACAAGTTCTGGAGCGGTTCCTCACCGTTCTGACCGGCGCCTCCTGCTGGTTAAGACTGGTGACATTAAAAAACACACACAAGTGGTGGGACACAGCCAGGTCAAGACCAGAGGACACACCGATGGTCAGTCCATAAGACAAGACCAAGTCCAGGGTGAGACCTCTGCTGTGTGACGTGTTGTTTAAAATCCTAACATTGCAGGAGGTTAAGAATTCTCTGGACAATGAGTCCGAGCAGCGATCTGTTAGATTAAAATCACCAGGGATTAAAATTGGTTCATACTTTGTATGAATAATCGATAAACATTCTGAAAATTCATAAATAAAATTGCTAGAATGATTTGGTGGTCTGCATATAATTAGGGAGAGGATGGGAGGGCTGCAAAAAACAATAGTGTGGAACTTAAAAGAGGTAAAACTGTTAAAAGCCACTTTAGATGAGCAACATGTGTCATTAGTGATGGAGGCAGCTCCTCCTCCTCTCCCTCCACCCTGATAGAAGATAAAACATTAAAGTTTGGTGGGGGGGGCCTCAGTAAGAACAACTGGTGCCTCAGTACCAAGCCATGTCTCAGTCAGTAGAGGGCAGTCTAAGTTGTTTTCTAAAATAAAATCATTCAAAATGAAAGTTTTGTTTAAAATCCAGGGGGGGCTGGTGGATGTCACCAGGGTCCACTTTGAGAAGGCATACGACCGTGTCCAGCGAGATGTCTTGTGGGAGGTGCTGAGGGAGTACGAAGCACCGTAACTGCTGCTGTGGACAATCCGATCTTTGTACTCCCAGTGTGAGAGCTGTGTTGGTATACTCCGCACTAAGATGGACTTGTTCAGGGTGGACGCCCCTTGACACCCCTTTTCTTCATGATCTTCATGGACAGGGTGTCAAGGTGCAGCCAGCTGCAGGCGGAGGATGATGCTCTGCACCTTGTAGATAAAGTCCTTCTGGCGTTGTACCATGAGGGCCTCCAGCGTTCTCTGGAACGGTTCACAGCTGAGTCTGAAGCTGTCGGGAGGCGGTTCAGCACCTCAAAATCTGAGTCCACGGTCTTCTCAGAGAAAAGGATGGCATGCCCTCTCCAGGTGGTGGTGGTGGTGCAGGGGGTTCCCCAAGTATCTCAGGGTCTTGTTCATTAGTAATGGGAGGAGGGATCGTGAGATCGTCTCCAGCTTTGGACAGGAGGCTGCAGTAATGCAGTCACTGTACTGGACCGTTGTTGGTCAAGAGGGACCGTCAAGAGGGAGCTGAGCTATAAAGCAAAGCTCTCTGTTTACCCGTCAGTCTACATCCCCACCCTCACCTATCGTCATGAACTTTAGGTCATGACTGAAAGAATGAGATCGCAGGTACAAGTGGCCGAAATGAGGCGTCACTTTTCGTGGTAGAGGGAGGAGCCATTCGGGAGAGGCTCAGAGTCGAGCTGCTACTCCTCCGCATTGAGAGGAGCCAGTTGAGGTGGTTGGGGCATCTGATGAGGATGCCCCCTGGTCGCCTCCCTTTAGAGGTCTACCAGGCACGGCCACCTGGGAGGAGGCCCCGAGGTGGGTCCAGGTCTCGCTGGAGACAGTATATGTCTGACTTGGCCTGGGCTTGGCTTGGGGTCCCCCCAGAAGAGCTGGAGGAAGTTGTGGGGGACAGGGACGTCTCTGTACTGCCACCATGACCCCACATGGACAAAGTAGGAAAGAAGATAAAGGGATGGACTTCAGAAAACAGGAAAAACAAACAGGCTTGCACGTTGGTTGGAGTACTTTATAGACTTCAGCTGTTTAGAGGCTGTGAGACTGTGAACAATGTGTTTTCACCTTATCGAATCGTGTTGTCTGGATTTAAAAAGGCATCCCTGAAATAGGATGACGAAGAATCAGCAGGGGGGAAAGTTTAAAGGTGAAGTCGGTGTTTGAGTGAGAAGAGCTGACCGTAAGGACGGACAGAGGGACAGACGCACCTCACTCTGGAAGTCCTGCAGAGTCCTGGCCAATTGCATCTCGCTGGTTTCTGGAAGCTGCGAGTACAAACTGCTGCTCATCTCCTTCTTGCCCTCCTCCTTGTATTTATTCTGAGGAGAAAGCAAATCATTTCTACGTATTGCTGTTTTCATTGACGTGTTTGTACAGCCAATCCCCCCAACACACACACACACACACACACACACACACACACACACACACACACACACACACACACACACACACACACACACACACACACACACACACACACACACACACACACACACACACACACACACACACACATCCATCCCCCCTTGGTAGTACCTCACTCAGTAAGTCGCTGAGTTCTTTAACAAACTGCGTTTCGGTGGTTTCTGGCAGCAGAGAGTACAGCGAGGACGAGATCTCCTTCTTCATGTTTCCTTTGTATTTAATCTGAAACACAAACTCCTTTTTTTAAAGCTCCACCTTACCACTCTCCCAAACTCTGAAGGCCATGAAACTGCATCATCAGGGGTGATGGAGAGCTTCAGTAACGTGTACTTAGGTACTCATGCAGTCGTACTTGGCTCTGCAGCTCCGAGGCCTCTCGCGCTCGCTGCGTCTCCGGAGTGTCAGGAAGGACGGAGTACAGGGACAGAGACACCTCCTTCTTCCCCTCCTCCTTGTACTTCGACTGTAAGAGTCAGGAAACATTAGCATGTGTGTGTGTGTGTGTGTGTGTGTGTGTGTGTGTGTGTGTGTGTGTGTGTGTGTGTGTGTGTGTGTGTGTGCAGACCTCAGATATCACAGCACTGATATTCTTGGCGTGGATGAGTTCAGCTCCGGGAACAAACAGACTCTGACCCTTCATCTTCTCGAAGTCCTCCTTGTATCTGACCTGCAGAGGACCAGACGACATTCAACAACCAGACCTCCATCCTCCATCCTCCATCCTCCATCCTCCATCCTCCATCCTCCATCCTACGTCCTCCATCCTCCATCCTCCATCCTCCATCCTCCATCCTCCCTCCTCCATCCTCCATCCTCCATCCTCCATCCTCCATCCTCCATCCTCCATCCTCCATCCAGGAGCATAAACTGCTCAAAACATGTCAGTCCACATTGGTCCAATGTGTAGAAAAACAGTTCCTAACTCCTCCAACACGACTCACAGATATGGGAAACTCCACCCATAATGTTGTCAAATACTGGAAAATTATGTGCGAAACTATTGTAATCTCTTGTCAGTGGTGCTAAAAAGCACTTCAAAACAGTTCTAATAGACTTCTGCTGACGGCATGACGGAGGAAACAGCATGTAGCATGACAAGGCTGAAAAAGGTTGAGAGTGGAGGACGGGTGTCCTCAGCAGCTCCAGCAGAACCACCACCTGCCAACCCAAGATTTTTATAAATATTTACAAGTAAGGATTATCTACATAGACAGAATTACCTAATCCCCTCACAAGCTCCACCCACAAATTTAGAGCAATTTTTTATTTTCGTAATTTAAAGGAAAATTAACAGTAAATATATGTCTCATGTTTACAAAATATTACAACAAGAAAACACAGAGAATACACAGGAAAATGGGAACTAGAAATAAACATAATAATTAAGGATGATGACTGGGAACAGACATAGAATAACAAACAGTCCGAGCCTGAGAGAATTTGAGTAGAAAACTAAAATGAGATTTTATAGAACTTCCCTTTGTCACATCCAAGTTTGGTAGAACCTGTGATCGGTGCTGGAGGGGCGGTGGTCCTCTGGGAGACCACACCCATAGTGGGACTGTCCAAAACTAATGAACTATTGGAAAGACGTACAAGGTGAAATTAAAAATAGTCTCAGCATTGAAATCCCATTACAGCCAAATTTCATGATGTTGGGAATTTTCCCTCACAATCTAAGATAAAATGGGATCAAATTTATACTTTTAGTAGCTGAGAAAATGATTCTGGTCTCTTGGCTCAAACCTCGACCCCCTACTATTACTCAGTGGAAGAAGAAACTAGAAGAAGTGCCTCTGGACGTCACACTGGTGAACAAAACGGTCTCTGGACACCACACTGGTGAAAAAAACTGTCTCTGGACACCACACTGGTAAACAAAACTGTCTCTGGACGTTACACTGGTGAACAAAACTGTCTCTGGACGTTACACTGGTGAACAAAACTGTCTCTGGACATCACACTGGTGAACAAAACTGTCTCTGGACGTCACACACTGTTGAACAAAACTGTCTCTGGACGTTACACTGGTGAACAAAACTGTCTCTGGATGTTACACTGGTGAACAAAACTGTCTCTGGACGTTACACTGGTGAACAAAACTGTATCTGGATGTTACACTGGTGAACAAAACTGCCTCTGGACGTCACACTGGTGAATAAAAACGGTCTCTGGACATCACACTGGTGAACAAAACTGTCTCTGGACGTCACACTGGTGAACAAAACTGTCTCTGGATGTTACACTGGTGAACAAAACAGTCTCTGGACACCACACTGGTGAACAAAACTGTCTCTGGACGTCACACTGGTGAACAAAACTGTCTCTGGACATCACACTGGTGAACAAAACTGTCTCTGGATGTTACACTGGTGAACAAAACGGTCTCTGGACATCACACTGGTGAACAAAACTGTCTCTGGACGTCACACTGGTGAACAAAACT
Source organism: Lipophrys pholis (assembly GCF_963383615.2). Classification (NCBI taxonomy): domain Eukaryota; kingdom Metazoa; phylum Chordata; class Actinopteri; order Blenniiformes; family Blenniidae; genus Lipophrys; species Lipophrys pholis. The sequence goes on along the minus strand of NC_137648.1, from coordinate 24,229,327 downwards.
GTCTCTGGACGTCACACTGGTGAACAAAACTGTATCTGGATGTTACACTGGTGAACAAAACTGTCTCTGGATGTTACACTGGTGAACAAAACGGTCTCTGGACATCACACTGGTGAACAAAACGGTCTCTGGACATCACACTGGTGAAAAAAACTGTCTCTGGACATCACACCGGTGAACAAAACTGTTTCTGGATGTTACACTGGTGAACAAAACTGTCTCTGGATGTTACACTGGTGAACAAAACGGTCTCTGGACATCACACTGGTGAACAAAACTGTCTCTGGATGTCACACTGGTGAACAAAACTGTATCTGGATGTTACACTGGTGAACAAAACTGTCTCTGGACGTCACACTGGTGAACAAAACGGTCTCTGGACATCACACTGGTGAACAAAACTGTCTCTGGACGTCACACTGGTGAACAAAACTGTCTCTGGATGTTACACTGGTGAACAAAACTGTCTCTGGACACCACACTGGTGAACAAAACTGTCTCTGGACGTCACACTGGTGAACAAAACTGTCTCTGGACATCACACTGGTGAACAAAACTGTCTCTGGATGTTACACTGGTGAACAAAACGGTCTCTGGACATCACACTGGTGAACAAAACTGTCTCTGGACATCACACTGGTGAACAAAACTGTCTCTGGATGTTACACTGGTGAACAAAACGGTCTCTGGACATCACACTGGTGAACAAAACTGTCTCTGGACGTCACACTGGTGAACAAAACTGTCTCTGGACGTCACACTGGTGAACAAAACTGTATCTGGATGTTACACTGGTGAACAAAACTGCCTCTGGACATCACACTGGTGAACAAAACGGTCTCTGGACATCACACTGGTGAAAAAAACTGTCTCTGGACATCACACTGGTGAACAAAACTGTTTCTGGATGTTACACTGGTGAACAAAACTGTCTCTGGATGTTACACTGGTGAACAAAACGGTCTCTGGACATCACACTGGTGAACAAAACTGTCTCTGGATGTCACACTGGTGAACAAAACTGTCTCTGGATGTTACACTGGTGAACAAAACTGTCTCTGGACGTCACACTGGTGAACAAAACTGTCTCTGGACGTCACACTGGTGAACAAAACTGTCTCTGGATGTTACACTGGTGAACAAAACTGTCTCTGGATGTTACACTGGTGAACAAAACTGTCTCTGGACGTTACACTGGTGAACAAAACTGTCTCTGGACACCACACTGGTGAACAAAACTGTCTCTGGACGTTACACTGGTGAACAAAACTGTCTCTGGACGTCACACTGGTGAACAAAAGTGTCTCTGGACGTTACACTGGTGAACAAAACTGTCTCTGGATGTTACACTGGTGAACAAAACTGTCTCTGGACACCACACTGGTGAACAAAACTGTCTCTGGACGTCACACACTGGTGAACAAAACTGTCTCTGGACGTTACACTGGTGAACAAAACTGTCTCTGGACGTCACACTGGTGAACAAAACTGTCTCTGGACGTTACACTGGTGAACAAAACTGTCTCTGGATGTTACACTGGTGAACAAAACTGTCTCTGGACACCACACTGGTGAACAAAACTGTCTCTGGACGTCACACACTGGTGAACAAAACTGTCTCTGGACACCACACTGGTGAACAAAACTGTCTCTGGACGTCACACACTGGTGAACAAAACTGTCTCTGGACGTCACACTGGTGAACAAAACTGTCTCTGGACATCACACTGGTGAACTAAACTGTCTCTGGACGTTACACTGGTGAACAAAACTGTCTCTCTACACCACACTGGTGAACAAAACTGTCTCTGGACGTCACACACTGGTGAACAAAACTGTCTCTGGACGTCACACTGGTGAACAAAACTGTCTCTGGACATCACACTGGTGAACTAAACTGTCTCTGGACATCACACTGGTGAACAAAACTGTCTCTGGACGTTACACTCATTCCAATGTGCGAGACATGCTGGCTGTTAGCCGCCTCCTCAGATGCTGCCACGGCGTTGCCATGGGTTACTGCACAAGGCTTCAGGAGTGCACATCTCTCCGTGAATGAGGGCGAGAGCTGTTGTAATGACGTGGGAGGCTGAGATATTGATTCTCTGGAGTGAGTCAAACTTGGCAGCAACAGCAGTGAGTCATAAGCTACAGTGGAAATCAAACCACTTTGTGGAGCTGTATTCACTCCTGCTGCAGCCAGGGCTGCTAATGCTACTAATAATGCTAATACTGCTAATATTGCTCACCCTGCTAATGCTGCTAATGCTGCTAATGCGGCAGAGCATTTCAAACATGACTTCTCATCACCAACTGAGAGGTCAACACAGTAAATCTTCACCCTCATCAACCTCATTCATCTCTATCAGGATGAATCAGTACATGAAACCAGATAATGATGCTGTTACCATAGAAACCACAACCACTTCAAATCTTTTCTCCTGACACCAAAAGCCTCATTGCAACTAACAATCTATAAAGAACTGCTTTATGCTACACAAACGCCAGATTAAAAAAGCTGCTTGAATCATGACTTCAATTGTGTGAAAACATGTCAACAACCTGTTTTTAACCAGGTTAAGAGAAGCTAAAGCCCATTTAAACCAGGTTGAATTGAAGTCATAATTAATAGAAACCTGTTCAAAACCGATCTTAAAACCAGGTTATAGTTTGTCTGAAATCCTGGTGAAAAATAGTTTCAAACCAAACTAAACGAGGCTAAAATCAGGCTTAAAAGCCTGTTCATAACTTTGTAATGCACAGAAAATGTCTGAACCTAATTAATAGAAAACTGATTCCAAACCAAGTTAAAACATGTTTAGAAGCGGTGTGAACACAGATCAAGACAGTCACACACCGCAGGAAAGAACTTCAGTGAAATTAGTCTCCAGTATGAGACTGATTTAAATTCAGGCTAAAATCTATTTAAAGCAAATCTAAACAGCTTAACACTGTGGGAACCCAAGCTAAAACCCAGTTTGAAACCAGTTTCAGAAACCAGTGTAAAATGTGTTTAAAGGAATGGCTTAAACTGTTCTAACCCATACCCTAACCAGTTCAGATCCACAACTCAATAACATGTGTAGAAAAACAGCTCATAACTAGTCCTGGTTAATACTGGTCAAAAATATGGAAAAACTCAGTCTAAGATGTCGTGAATATGTACAAAACTATGTCAGAAACTACTACAATCTTTTGTCAGCGATGCTAAAACCCCGGCTGGTACGTCCCCAATGCAAGTCAAACAGACTCACACTGACTTCAACATTTGCATAAAAAACAATCTTTGTCTGATGTCTGAACTCAGTCAAAAACAAGCTCAAACTATCAATTCAAAGCTCGTTAGAAACTAACTAATCAAGAATCAAGAACCAGTCCGAAACTGTGCTTGAGAAGATGTCCAAAACCAGTTTAAAACGGGTCCAAACCAGCCTTAGTTTGTTCAGAACCATTCTAAATCTGATCCTTAAAAGTCTCCAAACCCATTTTAAAGTTATTCAAAACGTCAGTATGACTAAACTAGTACTGACACAGTCCTCCTGACAGACCAAACAAGTCCCCAACTAGTTTAAAATGTGTTGTCAACCAGTCCAAAAATGTTCTCAATATAGTAAAAGTTGATCATGTCCAGTTCAGATCCAGTCTACAACCGAGGGTGAAAGTGTGAATCCTTAAAAAACAATGAAAAACCTATTTATTGTCTGTATAATAGTTTCAAACAGTTCAAAACCCTTTTTAAGAGCAGGATGAAGCCGTATGTGAAAACAGGCCCAAACAGACTTTAGTCCAGTTTTATCTTCACACCGTGTTAAAAACCAGGATACTCTTGATACTGGAGTATGATGGGAGTAACAGTTACTGCAGCGAGGGAACTCACGTCACTGACGATCAGGCTGCATCTCCTGTTGAAGGTGGGGTCTGGCAGAGGCGGCTTCACGTCTCCTGCAGCCTGAAACAAACACACCCGTCACATTCTCATCCTGAAACAAACACACCCGTCACATTCTCATCCTGAAACAAACACACCCGTCACATTCTCATCCTGAAACAAACACACCCGTCACATTCTCATCCTGAACACAGTTTATGACCATCAGACCGTACGAGAGTCGACATCTTTCTCCAGGAGCTGGATTTCACAATCGCTCACCATTTCCCTCATTCATGCAGCGTTAATCCCGTCGCTAAAGTGTAAAATCCCACTATCAAAGGGTAATCACGCCAGAGTCTCGTTATTAGCACTGCTAATCCTTTCTGAGCCTCCACAGTGCCAGGCGATGCCCCAGGCAGGGCCAGAGGGGCAGGGTCTGTTCCAGAGCAGCTCCAGAGCACTTTGAAGAGGACACGACCCAGAGCTGTGAGACAAACACTTGAACTGGGCCAATTCCAATCCAGGGTTCGGGTTAGTTCCTCAACACTATCAGGTCTGTTCTGGTCACACCTGATTTGTCGAGTCACCAGTTGTTTGCACTCTTGACTGTTCTCTTCGGTGTGAGTCACTGAACCTGAGTAAACCCTTGGATACCCCCCCTCAGCTCGGTCTGCCTCAGTCCTGCACACACAGCGTCCCTCTGAGGGGTCGGACTGATATTGGTACTAAACCGTCCTGACCTCTCCTGTTTCTAGAGGGTGGAGGCGTGGCCACATTCCGCCGCTCCAGGGAGCTGATAGGATCAAGGTTCTAACTCAAGGTCCCATGGTGGTGACCTCAGCTGTGGGATTAGAACCCTTGACTCTCTGATCCCAAGTCTGCTGCACCACTGCCCCAACCAATGGATGTGGTTGCCACATGCACTCTATCCATCCAATGGGAGCAGTTTGGGGTTCAGTGTCTTGCTCAAAGACACTTCAGCATATGGACAGTGGAGATTGAGAATCAAACCAATGACCTGTTGACCAACAGACTCTACCACCCTGATCCATCCTGCCTCTCCCTGGAAGGTTTAAGCTGCTTCTATCTGACGGACAACTTCTTGGTTGGTCTCTTTTTGCAGGAGACTCATTTTAAATTGTCTCTCATCACTGGACCTCATCAGCCAGGATGGAACCAGAACCGTCCTCCTCTTTAGTCTGTTAGAACCTCCTCACTAGGGGAAAATAACCAGGTTGTCTTTGTTTGGTTTTGTTGGAGTCTGATGAATCAGAATGGATCTGTCTGGACGCATGTTAACTTTGAGGCTTCGGAGTCTGAATGGATGAATGGATGGATGGATGGATGGATGGATGGATGGATGGATGAATGAATGAATGAATGAATGGATGGATGGATGGATGAATGAATGGATGGATGGATGAATGAATGAATGAATGAATGAATGAATGAATGAATGAATGGATGGATGGATGGATGGATGGATGGATGGATGGATGGATGGATGGATGGATGGATGGATGAATGAATGAATGGATGGATGAATGGATGGATGAATGAATGAATGAATGAATGGATGGATGAATGGATGGATGGATGGATGGATGGATGGATGGATGGATGGATGGATGGATGGATGGATGGATGGATGGATGGATGGATGAATGAATATAGAAAAGTGGTAGATGGACCTCTTTTACCTGTTTTGCTTGTTTGTCCCATTTCAGGCTGCTTCTTATGTTTTTTCAGTTTTAACTATTTAAAATGTTATTTTTGTTTTAGTTGTTAAATTTTGATTATTTTAGAAATGTTGGCTGTTGTGTTTTATTTTGGCGGGGATTAGCCATTTTAGCTTTTTCAATCCTTGTTGTTGTGATTACAGCTACTTTAACATTTTACAGGGATTTTTTGCCAGAAAATTAAAGTTATTTGAATAAATAGTGAATCAAACCAAACTCACCTTTTATTGTGTTGACAGCTCTGCAGAGCCGTTCCATGCAGGAGCCACATGTGCTAGCAGAACCTCTGGAGTGTGTCAGACAGAACTGAATACCAGAGAACCATCTTCACTTCATGGGACTTGATCCCTGACAGAACTACGTCGTCCAGGTTGAGCCGGATTCTAAATAATCCTAAACTCCTGCACCTTTTCTCTAGCCGGGCTTTGTTTGATCACAACAGACAGAAGATTCTATTCTCATTAAACGTTGAAGTTGGAGCCTGAGTTAATGTGTTCCTGAACCTCCGGGTACTTTTAGGATCTTTGCTTGAGGCTCTGACGTCAGATTAACCTTCACTGGTAAAGTGAAGGTTAATCTGACGTGTAAAAGAAAGTTAGGATTCCTCACCTCAGACTCCCACGCTCCCAACAACTTCTTCTCTTTTGTCTCCTCGTGTTCGTCTTCCACGTCCTCCTCCACCTCTGTGTCCCCTCCGTCCGTCTCCACTTTAACCCCAGTCTCCATTTTGTCCTCATTCTTTTTTTCTTTTTCATCCTCCTCTTCTCTTATTTGGTCATTTCCCTCCTCTTCTCTTTCCTCTTCCTTCGTTCCTCCTGCAGTTGTGTGAACAAACGTTGCACTCGTCTTCTGGACGGACTCTTCCTCGTCTCGCTCCACCATCCAGACGTTCTCCATCTTTCCATCCGGAGCATCGGGAGCTTCCTCATTCTCACCGTCTGTCACCACTGAAGAAGAAACACCGAAGCTTTTTTGAACATTCACATTCCAAAACAAAGAAAGGTGGTGATGACAGATATGTTACAAAACCCAGGAACTAACTCCTGGTCAGCTGCTGTCTGCCTCCCGTCTCGCTTTCTAACAGCGTCCTCAAAGTCCCTGACCAACATTCAAGGTCACCTTGTTGGCCTCGTCAGTCCTCAAGTTCCAAACTCTGACTAGTGTCAGTGTCTGTGGAGTGAAGCTCTTCCTTCCTCCATCATCTCCAAAGCTTCCTCTGGACCTTCTAGTTGTTTAGTCCATTTGCCCGTCCTCTGGGATTCAGTCTTTGTACTCACGTTCGACCAGCAGATCTTCCTCCATGTCCTGGCGTTTGGTCCGGTCTTCTAACTCTTCAGCTTCTGACTGTCGACACTCCTGGGCGGTTTGGTTTGGATCCTCCAACGTCTCTGTCAACCTGTCACGATCTAGTCTTTACCAACAAACTCTGGTCCTGAACCTGTGAGGGTCTGAACTCAGTGTTTGACTCCTGTGAACGTCTCATCGGACTCTGTGCCGTCTTATCACTTTCAACTTCTACATTTAGCCTCTACTCAAGACCTTATCAGCACCGTGCCCTTCATTTCAGTCTGTGTGTGTGTGTGTGTGTGTGTGTGTGTGTGTGTGTGTGTGTGTGTGTGTGTGTGTGTCGTACACTGGAAGGAATGTAGCATTAACACATCCCTCCATACAGACCATGTAGAAACGGATTCAGCTCCATGGGGGCGGCAGGACAGAAGAAGCTAAAGATGAGAAATT
>NC_137648.1:24191980-24216980 GCF_963383615.2 Lipophrys pholis | reverse complement strand
AATGTGAGTTAACAGCCGTTATGAATGTTTAATAGTGAGGATATATTGATAAGTCCTGAAGATGCAGCACACTGATCAAATACACTGATAAGATTAGAAAACACTCGTCCATCAACAGGTCCTCCAACTCCCTTCTGGGAAGCACCATCAGACAGTCCTAAACACAATCATCATTAAACACAGTGAGTCTGGATATAGGATGCAACGGGGGTGGAGTTCCTCCGCCTGCCCACAAGAGGGCGCAGACAAAAGGTCTAGCAATGCTGGAGGCTAAGCTAGCAGCTGACTGACGCTGGTGGCTAACCCAACTGAGGACACGTTTCCACGTACCCGGATATTTGAAAAACTGTGATATTTCTCGTTCCCTGCTCCACAGTGTTACCCGTCTAAAAAAAAAGCTTTTTCAGCAGAACTGTTTATACTCCGATAAGAAGCTGCCGAACTCACAGACCACGCCCCCTCACATCAGGCCACGCCCCCTCGCAGCAGCCACACCTCTGTGAAGCAGTGTTTACACAGTTTATTTCTGTCCTCCAGTGCTTTCAGAAACACATTTCTCTGAACTGTTCCAGGAATAAAAGAGAGTCTGTCAGAGCGCCATGTTGCTCTGGTTCTAACTACAGGAGCTGAGTGATGCGTTCAGGTGCATCACGTAACTCCGCCCTCCGACATGTAGACGAGCTGCGGCGCTCAGACAGTAGTGATGTTACAAACTAAATCTGATTAAAATATGACTGATACTCATTAGAGAGCTGGAACACATGAGCAGCACGGCAGAGCAGCAGTTTCAGCAGAGCAGCTCCTCCACAGTCCAGCCAGGACGGCTGGATCAGCTGAAACTAGTTTGTTCAGCCAGAAGAAGCAGGAAGCAGGAATGAGGTCACTTTGTTCAGCAGGACCTTCATGGTGAACTTTCTTCTTCTTCTAGAGGAGGAATCGGTCTTTAATCCACAACATGAATACATCCGTCATCATCTGTCCTCACAACTCTGAAGACAAGACGCTCGTCTGTCTCAGCAAGATTCAAAGTGTGTATTATCATGTGTACAGTAAAGAAACCTGCTTCCCTGAACAATGAAATTCTTACTTTGCTGCCCAAACTGAACATTTAAAAACTATAATAAACTTAAGCAGTAGAAATATAAACCTTTACATTAAACTGTGCAAAGATACAAGTGATATATAGAATATACAACTTAAGGTAGAAGTAAAGAATGCTACAGTCTGTACACAAATGGGCTGACCACTTCCATACTGTTTCCATCCACCATCCATCCACCATCCATCCATCATCCACCATCCATCCACCATCCATCCATCATCCATCATCCACCATCCACCATCCATCCACCATCCATCCATCATCCATCATCCATCCATCATCCATCCATCATCCACCATCCATCCATCATCCATCCATCATCCATCCATCATCCACCATCCATCCATCATCCATCCATCATCCATCCATCATCCACCATCCATCCATCATCCACCATCCATCCATCATCCACTATCCATCATCCACCATCCATCCATCATCCATCCATCATCCACCATCCATCCATCATCCATCCATCATCCACCATCCATCCATCATCCACTATCCATCCATCCATCCATCCATCCATCCATCATCCATCCATCATCCACCATCCATCCATCATCCATCCATCATCCACCATCCATCCATCATCCATCCATCATCCACCATCCATCCATCATCCACTATCCATCCATCCATCCATCCATCATCCATCCATCATCCACCATCCATCCATCATCCACTATCCATCCATCCATCATCCACCATCCATCCATCATCCACTATCCATCCATCCATCCATCCATCATCCATCCATCATCCACCATCCATCCATCATCCACTATCCATCCATCCATCCATCCATCCACCATCCATCCATCATCCATCCATCCATCCATCCATCCATCCATCATCCATCCATCCATCCATCCATCCATCCACCATCCATCCATCCATCCATCCATCCATCCATCCATCATCCACTATCCATCCATCCATCCATCCATCATCCATCCATCATCCACCATCCATCCATCATCCACTATCCATCCATCCATCCATCCACCATCCATCCATCATCCATCCATCCATCCATCCATCCATCCATCCATCCATCCATCCATCCATCCATCCATCCATCCATCCATCCATCCATCCATCCATCCATCCATCCCAATAATAACTGAAAACTGTAAATACATTTTTGCTTCACGACACTGAAAAAGTTGAACGATATCAGATTAACTGTTGGTCGGAAAGTTCCTTCCTATCTGGCACGTCGCTGTTTGACCTGTACGTGGAACAGAGTGAGTTAGGGGGGGGGGGGGCTAGGGGGAGGGGGTCTATATGGCAGAACGAAAGCACGTTTTTCTGAAGCCTAACTATGTCTATTATCCAGATTTGCCCGGTAACAAAGCATGAGGTGGGAAGCATTATGAAATTTAACACATTTTCAATGATACGTCAGAAAGAACCAAAGACATTCTCAAAAAGGATGTTTTCTCCTCAGATTAACTTCTAACTGCTAGAATATTAATCTTGGCGTCTAAACTTCCAGTATTGCAGTAATGCTCCTCCTGAAAAGAGATTTCTGACCAGTTTGGATTCACCATAGTAAAAAGATTTATTTTACATGTCCCCATTCACAATGTCTTCCAGACAAAATCATCATGATGGTGTTGATAAATTTCACCAACATGATCGTGTGAGGAAAGAAAACAGTGTAATGATCATAACTTTATTCTGAACATTGCTTTTCCCCTCACAACAGATCCCTGTGGAGCAAATCTTGCTTTGTTGCTCATCACATAATGAATACCATCAGTATGTACCGGTACGTACTCACACAGTAATACAGCTATTTGCTCCTTTTAACAGGACATCTCAGGTCAATCTACCAGGCACATTTGGATTATAGAGCTGTTTGGTGTTTGGGCTTCAGAAGTGGTTTTGCTCTGCCGTAGAGGGGGTGCATGTGGAGCCATGGTGGTTAGAGCCACGGATTACACAACTTTTTGAAAATAGCTCCCAAGGTGGAACTTTCTAAATGTGTTCCGACTCCGTCTCCTTGTAGACGGTGGACGTGCTGCTGGTCACAACGACTGTAGTAAATAGTTCTGCACGTGCTCAGTAGATAGCAATCCCCCCAATGTTTGCTCCGTGGTGTCATGAGTCCCAGTCCATAATCTCCTGGGATTTGGTAGTTTAATAGTTGGTAGTCACGGTAATAACAGTCCACCTTGACCGACTCTCCACGAGAATACCGGGGTTCTCCCATTGTCAATGTTTATAGTGCACTGTTCTCCCCCAGCATGTGTTCGTGGTTTCACTACAAAAACAACAACAGCTATAGCATGACATGCCACTCCCGTTATATTATATATAATCTGGATGGAACAAACAGCCAGTTTGTTACCAACGTGGTCACTCACGGCACTTTACATCCAGCACTTTAAATGTTCACCAAGCACTTTGAGTGCACTGGATGTTAGAGGAGGAAGATGCTCTCTAATCTGGATGTTAGAGGAGGAAGATGCTCTATAATCTGGATGTTAGAGGAGGAAGATGCTCTCTAATCTGGATGTTAGAGAAGGAAGATACTCTCTAATCTGGATGTTAGTGGAGGAAGATACTCTCTAATCTGGATGATAGTGGAGGAAGATACTCTCTAATCTGGATGTTATAGGAGGAACATGCTCTCTAATCTGGATGTTATAGGAGGAAAATGCTCTCTAATCTGGATGTTATAGGAGGAAGACGCTCTCTAATCTGGATGTTAGTGGAGGAAGATGCTCTCTAATAGGGATGTTATAGGAGGAACATGCTCTCTAATCTGGATGTTATAGGAGGCAAATGCTCTCTAATCTGGATGTTATAGGAGGAAAATGCTCTCTAATCTGGATGTTATAGGAGGAAGACGCTCTCTAATCTGGATGTTAGTGGAGGAAGATGCTCTCTAATCTGGATGTTATAGCAGGAAGACACTCTCTAATCTGGATGTTAGTGGAGGAAGATGCTCTCTAATCTGGATGTTATAGCAGGAAGACACTCTCTAATCTGGATGTTATAGCAGAAAGATGCTCTCTGATCTGGATGTTATAGGAGCAAGACACTCTATAATCTGGATGTTAGTGGAGGAAGATGCTCTCCAATTTGGATGTTATAGGAGGAACATGCTCTCTAATCTGGATGTTATAGGAGGAAAATGCTCTCTAATCTGGATGTTATAGGAGGAAGACGCTCTCTAATCTGGATGTTAGTGGAGGAAGATGCTCTCTAATAGGGATGTTATAGGAGGAACATGCTCTCTAATCTGGATGTTATAGGAGGCAAATGCTCTCTAATCTGGATGTTATAGGAGGAAAATGCTCTCTAATCTGGATGTTATAGGAGGAAGACGCTCTCTAATCTGGATGTTAGTGGAGGAAGATGCTCTCTAATCTGGATGTTATAGCAGGAAGACACTCTCTAATCTGGATGTTAGTGGAGGAAGATGCTCTCTAATCTGGATGTTATAGCAGGAAGACACTCTCTAATCTGGATGTTATAGCAGAAAGATGCTCTCTGATCTGGATGTTATAGGAGCAAGACACTCTATAATCTGGATGTTAGTGGAGGAAGATGCTCTCCAATTTGGATGTTATAGGAGGAAGATGCTCTCTAATCTGGATGTTAGTGGAGGAAGATGCTCTCTGATCTGGATGTTATAGGAGGAAGATGCTCTCTAATATGGATGTTATTGGAGAAAGACGCTCTCTAATCTGGATGTTAGTGGAGGAAGATGCTCTCTAATCTGGATGATATAGGAGGAAGATGCTCTCTAATCTGGATGTTAGTGGAGGAAGATGCTCTCTAATCTGGATGTTATAGGAGGAAGATGCTCTCTAATATGGATGTTATAGGAGAAAGACGCTCTCTAATCTGGATGTTAGTGGAGGAAGATGCTCTCTAATCTGGATGTTATAGCAGGAAGATGCTCTCTAATCTGGATGTTATAGGACGAAGATACCCTCTGATCTGGATGTTATAGGAGCAATATGCTCTATAATCTGGATGTTATAGGAGGAAGACGCTCTCTAATCTGGATGTTAGTGGAGGAAGATGCTCTCTAATCTGGATGTTAGAGGGGGAAGATCTGGTCATCTCGGTCCCTCACATGTGCATCACGAGCAAAAAGAACAGGACAAATGTTTTTCTTGACATGAAACTGTGTTGACAGCCGCTCTGGATGTGAGACGGAGACCACTGAACATCAGCAGGTCACATGATCACTTCACAACTAGGTCAGAGGCGAACATACGGGGGGTTTCCCACAGTTCATTGTCTGTGGTCCCCGGTCCTTCATCTGATGGAAGCGATGGGGATGTCTCCATGGTCCAGAGGAGAGGGGGAGACGATACATGAGTGGACACCAGGACAGCAGAGACATCTGTTTGTTTGACATGTTTTTCAGGAGACGGAGCAGCAAGAGGGTGGTGTGTCAGACCAAGTATCAAGGAGTGGTGCATTGACGTGCATGTGACAGCAATTAAGGGATTACTGACCAAACAACCTGGACTGAAGCTTCAGACCAAAGTTTCCCAGTGAACGAACTGCTGCTCCGCCCAGGCTGCAGCTATTGAGGCGAGACTACGTCAGACTACGTCCATTCACCACATCTTGTCTCTGGACTGTCCACTTCATGCTGGATTGTTTTCAGACAGAAAACAGTTGTCATCACAGAGAGTTCCTCTGGCTACGTGGAACACCAGCAGAACCTCTCAACCACCTCCTGCATCCGCTGTCCTGCTCCACCTCTGGAGGAACGACCCATTTGCCTCCACCCCTCCACAGCAAGGAATTTCTAGGGTTTCTCTTTCCCTCATTTGGAGAACAAGTATATTTGTTCAACGAACTCCAAGTAAACAGGCCTGGAACGGGTATATTAATATAAATACCTTTATTATGCTGGCTGAGCTCAGTCTTCTGTTGTTTGTTGGTGAAAATTATTAGATTATTATTATTTTGTTTAAAATGATTTTCCAAGGGGTTAAAGGTGCACAAACATATTAATCACATACACTCACAATTGATTGCTCCCATTGTGTCATTGTGTTTTCAGTTATTTTAATTTAACCACAACTAATATTAATCTGATAATTTACTGAGCTGCTCTTCTAAAATAATCCCGTAGAGCTCAGGGCCGTACTCCTGTTCACTGAGGTGATAGACGGGTTCCGTGTGTTTAACATGGAAGGGTTTGGAGGAAGCACCGTCCCAGACCGAGCTCCACATCCCAGAGAGGGAACCTGCCTCGCCCCGGTTCCTAAAGCTCCACATCCCAGAGAGGGAACCTGCCTCGCCCCGGTTCCTAAAGCTCCACATCCCAGAGAGGGAACCTGCCTCGCCCCGGTTCCTAAAGCTCCACATCCCAGAGAGGGAACCTGCCTCGCCCCGGTTCCTAAAGCTCCACATCCCAGAGAGGGAACCTGCCTCCCCCGGTTCCTAAAGCTCCACATCCCAGAGAGGGAACCTGCCTCCCCCGGTTCCTAAAGCTCCACATCCCAGAGAGGGAACCTGCCTCCCCCGGTTCCTAAAGCTCCACATCCCAGAGAGGGAACCTGCCTCCCCCGGTTCCTAAAGCTCCACATCCCAGAGAGGGAACCTGCCTCCCCCGGTTCCTAAAGCTCCACATCCCAGAGAGGGAACCTGCCTCGCCCCGGTTCCTAAAGCTCCACATCCCAGAGAGGGAACCTGCCTCCCCCGGTTCCTAAAGCTCCACATCCCAGAGAGGGAACCTGCCTCGCCCCGGTTCCTAAAGCTCCACATCCCAGAGAGGGAACCTGCCTCGCCCCGGTTCCTAAAGCTCCACATCCCAGAGAGGGAACCTGCCTCGCCCCGGTTCCTAAAGCTCCACATCCCAGAGAGGGAACCTGCCTCGCCCCGGTTCCTAAAGCTCCACATCAAACTGTCAAATTGAAGAACTTCTGCCTGAACCAATCATGAAGTCTGCAGACAGTGAAGCCAAGTGTACCTCCGAGTGTATCTGATGGACGGGTGTTAGAGGAGGAAGATGCTCTATAATCAGGATGTTACTGGAGGAAGATGCTCTATAATCTTGAGGTTAGAGGAGGAATATGCTCTATAATCCGGATGTTACTGGAGGAAGATGCTCCATAATCTTGGTGTTAGAGGAGGAAGATGCTCTATAATCAGGGTGTTACTGGAGGAAGATGCTCTATCATCTTGCTGTTAGAGGAGGAAGATGCTCTATAATCTTGGTGTTAGAGGAGGGAGGTGCTCTATAATCCGGATGTTACTGGAGGACGATGCTCTATAATCTTGGTGTTAGAGGAGGAAGATGCTCTATAATCAGGGTGTTACCGGAGGAAGATGCTCTATAACAGGGGTCTCTGTGTGCCATTTGCGGCCGGCGAGACGGTAATTTGTGGCCCACACTTTGCTGCAAATGTATAACATTAATGCAGCCGTAACTCCAACGTGCGAAGTGAGAGCAGACGTGACGTTGTGGTAACTTGGGGAAGTTGATGGGCTTTAGAAGTCTGTTGGCTGGAAGCGCGGGACCAAGGAGTATAAGCTCAGTGAATAAAGTTTTACTGCTTCTGTAGACAACATCTGGAATTGGCTTGATAAATAAATCTTCTCCACTGATCAATCTGTAAACGTTCTTTGTTAACATCACTCAATAGGTGACCCATGTCAGGACCAGACCCCACAGAACCCTCTTCACTGCTGGTTACCCACCCACAACTAATAAACCAAACTAAACTAGATGAGTTAACTAACTACATGAACAAAGCAACAAAAACACAACACAATCATTACCAACACTACAAACCTAGTATAACCCCCGATAGCAGCTAAAACACGGCGGACACAAACTCCCATGATGCACTGCAGCGAGCCGCTCTGTGATCCCGGAGCGGCTCGCTGCAGTGCATGTTAGAGGAGGAAGATGCTCTATAATCCAGATGTTAGAGGAGGAAGATGCTCTATAATCTGGACGCTAGATGAGGGGGGTGCTCTATAATCTGGATGTTACTGGAGGAGGATGCTCTATAATCTAGATGTTTGTGGAGGAAGATGCTCTGTTGTCTTGATGTTAGAGGAGGAAGATGCTCTATAATCAGGATGTTATTGGATGAAGATGCTCTATAATCTTGGTGTTAGAGGAGGGAGATGCTCTATAATCTAGATGTTTGAGGAGGAAGATGCTCTATTATCTTGATGTTAGAGGAGGAAGATGCTCTATAATCTGGACGTTAGCTCAATGTTAGATAAACTACCAATAGGAGGTATAATCACCTCCTATGCTATCTAAGCATGCTAATGCCATAGCACAGCATTAGCCTGTGGATAGAGTCTAATGCTCATTAAGATAGAGCATCTGTCATGTTAATCTGAGTGAGTTCAGTTCTGGTTGGGCTCCTCCTCCAGTAAACTGGTTAGTGACATCATACAGAAGCTGTTTCTATCTGAAGCCCACAGCTTGTGATAATGCTGATGACGACACTGATTAAGATCATTATGCTAATGCTAGCAGCTAAAGCTAACTGTCATGCCAACAGACTTTGTGTTGAAAATGGATGAACCAGTTCCTGAATGTCGGATTTAAAAACTTCATTTTTGGGGGAGTTTTGTCATAAATTGTCGATTTTCCACCAACAAAGCTTTTTAATCCTAATATTCATTTCTTTATGGCATCATTCAGATTTTACCTTTGGGGTTAGGGATTAGGATTAACGCTTTACCTGATATATTCCAGTTGCTAAATTTAAATTTTGTTTAGATATGGTTATTTTATTTTCGACTTTTAAGGAGATTTGAAGGTTTGTTATGAGACAAAGGAGAAAACCAGCAGCTCCACTTCACTGTGCCATATGTCGAGTGTGTGTGTGTGTGTGTGTGTGTGTGTGTGTGTGTGTGTGTGTGTGTGTGTGTGTGTGTGTGTGTGTGTGTGTGTGTGTGTGTGTGTGTGTGTGTGTGTGTGGCAGGTGTCCACTCAGCAGTCTGCAGAGGGAAACATGCTGTTTCCCATGACTTCCATGAGTGTGAGCGCTCACACTCAGATTTCACTCTTCTTGGTTGTTGTTCCTTTTTTTCCTGTTTCATGTTTATAAAATCCAAATCTGTTCTTCCATGAATTTGATCCTCCCATCCTCCTCCTTCTCCTCCTCCTTCTCCTCCTCCTTCTCCTCCTCCTCCTCCTTCTCCTCCTTCTCCTCCTCCTTCTCCTCCTCCTCCTCCTTCTCCTCCTCCTTCTCCTCCTCCTCCTCCTTCTCCTCCTCCTCCTTCTCCTCCTTCTCCTTCTCCTCCTCCTCCTCCTCCTTCTCCCCTCTCCCCTCCTCCTTCTCCTCCTCCTCCTCCTCCTTCTCCTCCTCCTTCTCCTCCTTCTCCTCTTTCTCCTCCTCCTTCTCCTCCTCCTTCTCCTCCTCCTTCTCCTCCTCCTCCTCCTCCTTCTCCTCCTCCTTCTCCTCCTCCTCCTCCTCCTCCTCCTCCTTCTCCTCCTCCTTCTCCTCCTTCTCCTCCTTCTCCCCCTCCTCCTCCTTCTCCTCCCATCCTCCTCCTCCTCCTCCTCCTCCTCCTCCTCCTCCTCCTCCTCCTCCTCCTTCCTGTCACATTCACTCTGCACACTCAGTGAAACTACAATCCTAGTTTCTACATCTGAAAACCGGAGCACCATGTCAGTGTGACCACTGTCACAAAGTGCTTAACTTTAGTTCAGTTTCAGAATCCATTTACACAACCGCCGTGTTTGGAGTCACTGAGAACGCTTTTTAAAAACAGCTCCCAAGGTGGAACTTTTTGAAAATGCTTCAATTCCGTTTCAGTGGAAACAGAAGAAAACACAACTTTTCAGAAGTGCTGCAACTGACGTAGTAACTGGTAGTTGTGCACATGCTCAGTAGATGGACGATAACAGAGTTTCCTCCAGAGTGTCACGACTCCAGATTCTCCTGGACTTGGTAGTTTTATTTTGACAGTCACCGTAATAGCAATCCAACGTTGTAGTCTGTCCACTAGAATGTCCCTGGTCTTAAAGTGTCTTAATGTTTAGAGCTCCTTGTTCTCTGCATGTGTCCCCCCCCCCCCCCCGAGCTGCAGCTCACGGTCCGACGTTCTAACTGCAGCGTTCTTACTGCTTCTGCTGTTTCCATGGAAACGGACATTGTTTTCCAAACTGAATACCAAAGTTTTCTAAAACAAAAACGTGAAAATATACGTTTTCACTTGGAAGGTCGTCATGGAAACGGGTCCTAAGTGTCAGACGCTTGTAATTGGACACCAGCCTCTTGCTCTGTGCGAAGCGTATGAAGACATTCATGAGAGACGTCCAGGTGAAGAAGTATGGCTGTCCTCTGACCTGAGCTGACACGTCCACCTCCATGAGACGAACTTTACCGTCCCCTCCAGCCTTCACACACCGTCTGCCGTCATTTCTCTGATCCGGAGCAGCTCTGCTCATTAAATGCATTATTATTTCATTGTTGCTGAATATTTTATTATGGAGGAGCAAGTCTGAACCAGAGCAGTGACAACAAACCATCGCGGGACAATTCAGGAGGACATGAAGGGAATAAAGTGTGTCTACCTGGCTCTGCAGCTCGCTCTGCTGTCTCAGTCTCAGGTTCTCCGGCGTGTCCGCCACGATGGTGAACGACGTCTTGGGGTAGTGTCTGAGAGGACGCAGAGGGGAGGCAGGTTACTCATCACATCCACCCAAAAACACATGATCCAAGCAAGTGATGAGACAAGTGATGAGACAAGTGATGAGACAAGTGATGAGACAAGTGATGAGACAAGTGACAAGTGATGAGACAAGTGATGAGACAAGTGATGAGACAAGTGATGAGACAAGTGATGAGACAAGTGATGAGACAGTCATCCACGTCCCCGTTTATACAACAATGTCTCAGTGAAAATATTTTGTTCTTTGGTTGAGGAAGGTTTTGCTTTTCCATGTTTTGAAAACAAAGTAGTTTTCATGTTTGACCACCAGTTGGTGCTGTTGTTTCTATGGTGAAACCACACACACACACACACACACACACACACACACACACACACACACACACACACACACACACACACACACACACACACACACACACACACACACACACACACACACACACACACACACACACACACACACACACACACACACACACACGCGCAGCAGAGAACAATGGGAGGACATGGACATTCTAGTGGACAGACAACAAAGTTGGATTGTTATGAAGGTGACTGTCAAAATAAAACTACCAAGTCCCAGGGGACTCTGGACTCTGGGAGTCACGACAATCTGGAGGAAACATTGTCCTTGTCCAGCTACTGAGCATGTGCAGAACAACTAGTTACTATGGCCTTGGTGAGCGTGCATTAAAGTTCAGCATTCTCACTTGATAACGTTGAGTAATGAGGGCCGTAATCAGGCTCTGACAAAGGTTCAATAAACACGATAGTCACCTGGCAGTTTCCCGAGGCTCCAAACGAAGGTCAGTAGAATATAAACCCAATTCTAAAAAAAAAACCTGCTTCAGAACCGAACCATTTCAAAAACCTCTGTTCCATCTCCAACCTCCCAGAACCAAACATCACCCACACCAGCCTCTATCCACCGCTCCAGTCTGGCTTCCTTCTCCAACATGACCTCCTCATGGCAGCAGACACCGGACTCCTCACCATCCAGAACCTTTTGGACCTGAGACCTGCCTTCAACACCACCTCACACAACATCCACCCCCATAGACTCTTCTCAATCGGCATCACAGGCCTCCACCCTTCAACTGCTTTATGTCATATCTCTCTCTCTCTCTCTCTCTCTCTCTCTCTCTCTCTCTCTCTCCTCCAGTCTCTCTCCTCCAGTCTCTAGCTCTACCTCTCCACCACTCCCTCCTCCAGCCTCCAGCTCTACCTCTCCACCACACCGTCCTCCAGCTCTACCTCTCCACCACACCCTCCTCCAGTTCTACCTCTCCACCACTCCCTCTTCCAGCCTCCAGCTCTACCTCTCCACCACACCCTCCTCCAGTTCTACCTCTCCACCACTCCCTCCTCCAGCCTCCAGCTCTACCTCTCCACCACTCCCTCCTCCAGCCTCCAGCTCTACCTCTCCACCACACCCTCCTCCAGTTCTACCTCTCCACCACTCCCTCCTCCAGCCTCCAGCTCTACCTCTCCACCACACCCTCCTCCAGCTCTACCTCTCCACCACACCCTCCTCCAGTTCTACCTCTCCACCACTCCCTCTTCCAGCCTCCAGCTCTACCTCTCCACCACATCCTCCTCCAGTTCTACCTCTCCACCACTCCCTCCTCCAGCCTCCAGCTCTACCTCTCCACCACTCCCTCCTCCAGCCTCCAGCTCTACCTCTCCACCACTCCCTCCTCCAGCCTCCAGCTCTACCTCTCCACCACACCCTCCTCCAGTTCTACCTCTCCACCACTCCCTCCTCCAGCCTCCAGCTCTACCTCTCCACCACTCCCTCCTCCAGCCTCCAGCTCTACCTCTCCACCACACCCTCCTCCAGTTCTACCTCTCCACCACTCCCTCCTCCAGCCTCCAGCTCTACCTCTCCACCACACCCTCCTCCAGTTCTACCTCTCCACCACTCCCTCCTCCAGCCTCCAGCTCTACCTCTCCACCACACCCTCCTCCAGTTCTACCTCTCCACCACTCCCTCCTCCAGCCTCCAGCTCTACCTCTCCACCACTCCCTCCTCCAGCCTCCAGCTCTACCTCTCCACCACACCCTCCTCCAGCTCTACCTCTCCACCACTCCCTCCTCCAGCCTCCAGCTCTACCTCTCCACCACACCCTCCTCCAGTTCTACCTCTCCACCACTCCCTCCTCCAGCCTCCAGCTCTACCTCTCCACCACACCCTCCTCCAGTTCTACCTCTCCACCACTCCCTCCTCCAGCCTCCAGCTCTACCTCTCCACCACACTCTCCTCCAGCTCTACCTCTCCACTCCACCCTCCTCCAGCCTCCAGCTCTACCTCTCCACCACTCCCTCCTCCAGCCTCCAGCTCTACCTCTCCACCACACCCTCCTCCAGCTCTACCTCTCCACCACACTCTCCTCCAGCTCTACCTCTCCACTCCACCCTCCTCCAGCCTCCCTCCAACTTCCCTCTGTGAATGTTTGCATGAAGTAAACCCCTGGCTCTCTCACAACTCACACAAATTAGAAGCAACCAAACCGTCAGATAGTAATCTAGCATTTTCAGTCGGGCTTTAACAAAATTTAAAGAGACACTTTCTATTTCATCATTTACTTCAATCAGGCTCCAACTAGGACAAGATAGTTGTTGTCTCGTTAGTAAAATGTGTTCTCGTATTGATTTTTTATTTTTTTTAAGGAGAACAAACAGGTAGATTAGTAGAGGCGGGAAATAATAATAATTTTAATTAATAAATAATTAATTAAAGATTTTATCAATATCAATGCCATTGTCAAATCTGCTTTTCAGTCCAACTCCTTATCAATTCTTCTAACGATTCCTGAGTTTTGTTTTGAGAGGAAAAACATAGTTTTACAATCTTCTGCACCAAAAGGAAAATTTTTTATTTTTTCCAAACATGAAACTTGAATTATAATTTTTCCCTTAAAAAACAACAGTCACAAGTGTATTTTCCTTCTTTGCCCCCTGGAATTTACTCTTTTTCAAATGTTGTGCTGTGGACAACCTAACCTTCTGTGGGAGGCGGAGCCTGGAGAGGAATGAGGAGTGACGTAGCAGGAGGAACTCCTTCTCTCGGTCTGCAGGGATCCTGTTCTCATATTGTGTTGGTGCTTTTTATGAGGCAATTTTCAACACAGAATGATCTAATACATAGACATACAGTAGTAGACCTCTACTAGATTGTGTATGTCTACACTCTAGTAGACTCAGAGTAGACTCTAGTAGATTGTGTCTTACTGTATGGTGTGAAAACTAGAGGCTCTATATAGTGAAGGATCTACTAGCATATGTCTACTCTGTCGGCTTGTTGGAGCAGACGTTCACTACATGGGACAGACTGACGGAGTTAATTTATTAAAAGTCCCTCATTAGTCCTCCGACAGGACATTTCTTCACCAATTGTACGTCTTCAGCAGCCACACAGTGCAGCGCTCTGGGGAGGTGATGGAGGCCGGGGGTGGAGCTCAGGAGGAGGTGATGGAGGCCGGGGGTGGAGCTCAGGAGGAGGTGATGGAGGCCGAGGGTGGAGTTCAGGAGGAGGTGATGGAGGCCGAGGGTGGAGCTCAGGAGGAGGTGATGGAGGCCGAGGGTGGAGTTCAGGAGGAGGTGATGGAGGCCGAGAGTGTAGCTCAGGGAGTCACGGTGCAGGTTGTTTTGACTACAGGAGTAAGGCCCCGTTTACACAACGACGAATTCGAGTGTATCTGCAAAACTTTCTTCACCTTTGGGGGGTCCGTTTCCACGACACCAGTGTTCTGATCCACTGTATCCTGAAGTTTTTAATCCGGCTCCCAAAGTGGAAAGATTCTTTCACGGTCTCTGTTCCCTCCTGCAGAGACTGATGGAGGCTACAGAGCCTGTTACTGCTCATCTCTCCCCCTCCGTCCTGCTCATTCAGTTGTAAACAAACATGGCGGCTGCGTAGTGGTACGACCCGTAGTGGTACGCCCCGTAGTGGTACGCCCCGTAGTGGTGCGACCCGTAGTGGTACGACCCGTAGTGGTACGCCCCGTAGTAGTACGCCCCGTAGTGGTGCGACCCGTAGTGGTACGACCCGTAGTGGTACGCCCCGTAGTGGTGCGACCCGTAGTGGTACGACCCGTAGTGGTACGACCCGTAGTGGTACGGCCCGTAGTGGTACGGCCCGTAGTGGCACGACCTGTAGTGGTGCGACCCGTAGTGGTACGACCCGTAGTGGTACGGCCCGTAGTGGCACGACCTGTAGTGGTGCGACCCGTAGTGGTACGACCCGTAGTGGTACGACCCGTAGTGGTACTACCTGCGGTCCATATTCTAGTTTTCTCCTCCAGATCAGTAGTTTACTAGTTGAGACTCTCCCTGATATCATCCGGTTCCTCATCAGTCCACTAGGATGTCAGGTTCTCTCCATTTTCTTCACCTTTATAGTGTTTTGTTCTCTGCACACGTCTGTGTAGTTTCATTACAAAATCAAGCAACAGCGCCCTCCAGTGGCCCGGCAGACTAACTACATGGTTGTCTCTGTGTCCGCTGCTGCAGTGGAAACACTCTCTCTTTAGGAATTAGGTGTTGTCACGTGAAACGTTGTCGTGCAAACAGGGCCTAAACCAGAGTACCGGAGGAGAACCAGCACACATGGAGAGAGAACATGAAAACTCCACACAGAAAGGCTCCTGATGGGATTTGAACCAAGACTTGTTCTTAATGGTGCAGTGTGATCTGGGTGACGGTGCTCAGACTGCCACCCCCACGACCCGGAAACGGATAAGCAGGAGAAAATGGACGGACGGACGGACGGACGGATGGATGGATGGATGGATGGATGGATGGATGGATGGATGGATGGATGGATGGATGATGGATGGATGGATGGATGGATGGATGGACCTTGTGGCTGTGAGGACAGGCTGTGGACTCTGGATTCAGGACGTGGTGAGAGGAACATGTATCACCAGGTCCTATTATTTAGTCGTTCATCATCTCCCACTCTAGACCTTCTTCCTCCATGTTTTCTCCTGGTTGGAGGAGATCTGCGTCGCAGTGTGTGACCTAATCCAACGTACCGCAACGCGACTCGACGTCAAGCTGGAAATGAATCATTAAGAAGAACCGAACACATTAAGGTGGAACTGATCAGTTAGAATCGGTCGTCGAGTCCCACCCCTGGTTCTGGGTATCAAGGCGAATCCAATCCAGTTTGTTGTGCCAACGTCATATTTGTTGCATTAATAAATCAAAATCTGCTGTGTTCACTAATCAGATTGTTAATCTGCTAGATTGTGTCACAGATTATCAAAGTGGGCATGAGTTCCTGGCATGAAAAACATGAAGAACAATCCAAGTAACAGAGGAAAGCTGCTTTCAGCTCCACTCCTCCATTCTGTTCAGGGTGTTTCTGTGTTTCAGCTCTAAATACACTGAAGACAGTCAGAGAGAAGTTTCCTCTCGGTTCTCGAAAGTGAAAGGCGGAAGAGCACTGAGCCACTTTTAGAAATAAATGTTCTGTGCAGGTTTGAAGACAAAGGCTGAGAAATGTCAGAGGCCCTCCTGACTAATGAGTTAATGAGCCAGCAGGGCGATGGCATCAGCAGAACAATGACCCAGTGAAAGGTACTGTGCCCTGCCATCACTCTCCTTATCACGCTTCACCTTTTGGTCTCTCCATCCTGTGGCCATGGAGGTTCCAGCCCAACATCCGTCTGGGGATCACACAGCATGAAGGGCAGGTGGAGGGTGGAGGGTGGAGGGTGGAGGGAAATACCCACACCTCTCTTTATTATACCGTAAATATGAAGCTCTGCAGCGTTTCCAAGCACAGTTTTTAAAGAACAATGAGTATTTAGTGGTTCAGCTGAGTCCCTCATAACTTCAGGATCCCTCCTGTGTGGAGAACCCGTTTTTATCGTCTCCACTTTGTCCTGATCGGCCTGCTTCTTTTACCTACTGAGGACCCGCCGACATGGCAGTTGTGTTTTGAGTGTCAGCTTAAAGGACAACGCTGCTCTGAGAACTGAAACTATCTGAGAACTGAAACTGAGAACTGAAACTATCTGAGAACTGAAACTATCTGAGAACTGAAACTACCTGAGAACTGAAACTGAGAACTGAAACTATCTGAGAACTGAAAACTACCTGAGAACTGAAACTATCTGAGAACTGAAACTGAGAACTGAAACTATCTGAGAACTGAAACTACCTGAGAACTGAAACTACCTGAGAACTGAAACTATCTGAGAACTGAAACTACCTGAGAACTGAAACTATCTGAGAACTGAAACTATCTGAGAACTGAAACTGAGAACTGAAACTATCTGAGAACTGCTCCCAAGGGCGTCTTCAAGACGACAAAATGTTTTGTCGTCTTGAAGACGGGCGACAGCGACACTCTCTGGAGGGACTGGGACTATACCTCTGAGTGGACGGCAGAAATGCTGCTTCTGGTCCTGTGCACCACGACCGCAGTAAATAGTAGTGAATAGTTGTTCTGCACATGCTCAGTAGAGACAACCAGAACAAAGTTCCCTCCAGAGTGTCATGACTCGCACTCCATCCTGGACTTGGTACTTTTATTCTGACAGTCACCGTAATAAAAATCCAACTTGGTGGTCTGTCCACTAGAATGTCCGTGTCCCCCCATCGCTAGTGTTTAGAGCTCCTTGTTCTCTGCTGCATGTGTGAGTGGTTCAATTCCAAACAATCACAGCGCCAACCTGTGGCCTGGCATGCTCACTGCACGGTTCCTGCTATTTCTGTTTCAAGTGAAAACGCATGATTTTCTCCTTTTTACTTCAAAAAAGTTTTGCAATGACACAGCAACATTTTGAAAAAGACTTTTGTTTACACAGCGATGTCAACAAGACGAAGTGGGAACAAAACACCAAAACATATTTAGGCTATTTTATTAAAAAAAAAGAAGATCTCATCTAAATAAAACTATATCAAACATTTCAAATGACTTCAAATGATTTGAAAAGTCTTCAAATGTGAATTTCAGAGGCGAGTTAAAGGTGACGCTCAAGTTTCAGTGTGAAATCCTCCAGAAGAGATTCCAGTGAAGTGAATGTTACCGTGCATTCAACTGTACGGTGTCTACAAATGACCAGCAAAATGTAAAGAGAAAATACAGGGAGGAGGAGGAGGAGGAGGAAGAGGAGGAGGAGGGAGAGGAGGAGGAGGAGGAGGAGGAGGAGGAGGGAGAGGAGGAGGAGGAGGAGGAGGGAGAGGAGGAGGAGGAGGAGGAGGAGGAGGAGGAGGAGGAGGAGGAGAAGATGAAGGACAGCTGGGTGGTCAAACTGCGACCAGCCGTGATGATTCACTCACACAGTTAGAAATGTTTCATCGTCCTCATGAATCCTCCAATCTGTTGTCAGACTAACACACAGTACAACACACTACACAACAGTACACTACACAAGATGACACTACACAACACACTACACTACAACACACTACACAAGACAACACTACACTACAACACACTACACAAGACGAAGCTACACAAAGGTACACTACAACACACTACACAAGACAACACTACACTACAACACACTACACAAGACAACACTACACAACAGTACACTACACTACAACACACTACACAAGACGAAGCTACACAAGACGAAGCTACACAACAGTACACTACACAACACACTACACAAGACAACACTACACAACAGTACACTACACAACACACTACACAAGACAACACTACACAAGACGACACTACACTACAACACACTACACAAGACAACACTACACAACAGTACACTACACAAGACGAAGCTACACAACAGTACACTACACAACACACTACACAAGACAACACTACACAACAGTACACTACACAACAGTACACTACACAACACACTACACAAGACAACACTACACTACAACACACTACACAAGACAACACTACACAAGACGAAGCTACACAACAGGTGGTCCTATTCCCACCCTTGGTCGAGGCTCAGCTGGCTTCAGCAGAATGTTCAGCCTGAACACGTTCCTGACTTCCGCCTGCAGAACCACAGTCTGGGTTTAGTTGATAACTTGAACTTGTTCTGGAACCGTCCCTCCTTCTTCCTCCTGACGGACTTCGTCCCTTCGTCCCAGCATGCTGGGGAGGCACATATTAGCTGCTAATATGCTCCATACGGTACATTCGTCCCTCCAGACTGACTGTTAACATTCCATGGACACGCCCACAAGTGTCCTTCCTCGTGGACTCCTCAGGCTGCTGTTGGCAGCATCAGCACCCCCTACTGTCTTCCTCTGTCATTGCTTTCTGGAACTGATTCACCTCACCCACCCATTGCTGCTTCCTCCAGCGCCCCCCCCTGTCCTTTCCTGTCAACTACATCCTTATCATCTGTGTTCTCAAAACCAAACCTTCTTCCTGCTGTACCCTCACCCTCTAACAACCAAGCCCTTCCTGTGGAGACTGTCTGTCCCACCACCATTTTATCTAAGACCAGATGATCCCACAGGAGAGGAGTTAATCATAGGAATCTGATAAAAATCTAAACTACCTCCACAGGTAAACAAAATCCCACAACAATCAGATGTGGACTGTTAAATATTCCTTCTCTCAGGTCTAAATCTTTACTTGTAAGTGATCTGATAATAGATGACTAATGTGATGTCTGTCCCCTCACTGAGACCTGGTTAAAAAGAGATGAATGTCTCAGCCTAAATGAAGCAACTCCCACCACTCATGTTAACCATCATGTCCCTGGAGGAACTGGACGAGGAGGAGGAGGAGCATCTATCTAGAACTCTGGTCTTCTTATTGATCCCAGAACTAAAACTAACCAGAACCCTTTGAAAGTCTCACTCTGGATCTCATGACTCTGACCAGAAAACCCAGCAGCAGTTCTACTTGTCCTAGTGTCCCGTCCTCCTGGACCATACTCTGAATGTCTCTCTCTACTTTAGTACTGAGCTCAGATAAAGTCCTTATAGTGGGAGACTTTAACATTCATGTAGATGTTGACAATGAGCCTTAGCATAGCATTTAGCTCTTTACTGGACACAATGGGATTTTCACAGAAGGTGAATGAACTCACTCATTATCTTAATCACATGCTTCATCTTGTCCTCACTTATGGTATTGACATTGATCAATTGACGGTTCTTCCCCACAACCCTCTGTTGTCTCATCACTTCCTGATATCGTTTGAATTTACATTAACTGGCTTCATAGCCCCGGAAAATAAACTGAAATATAAGAGATCATTCAATGCTGGAGCCAAAGTCAGGGAAGTACTCCCATCAATACGGACTTCAGTTCCATCCGTGGATCCAGCAGTAAACAGCTGTCACACCATTAGCATTAGCATTAGCCCTACCCAGGCTGACTTGGTTGTAGATGGAACAGCAGCCTTACTTCACTCCACACTTGATTCCATTGCTCCCTTGAAAATAAATGCAACCACTAAGAGGATAGCTCCATGGTATAATGGTAATCAGAACTTCAAAGAAATCAGCAGGAAAATTAGAGAAGAAATGGTACTTAACGCAGATAGAAGTATTTCAAACAGCCTGGAGAGATAGTTTGTTAATCTATAAATAAATCCCTTTATAAAACCCGAAATACCTCCTATTCCTCCTTAATAGAAGAAAACAAGAACGATCCTAGATTTCTCTTCAGTACTATAGCCAGGCTGACAAAAAGTCACAGCTCTGTAGAACCTCATATCCCTTTAACTTTGAGCAGTAATGACTTCGTAAATGTCTTTCATGACAAAATTCTAACTATTAGGAATGAAAATAAAGACTGACTGCCCAAAGCTGTCGCAGATCGATTAACCAGTTCGATCGATTTCCAGTTATCCAGCGTCCACCCTATAGAAGTCCTTGAGTTCTCCTCAGTCGAGGCTTCATCTAAACCAACAACTTGCCTACTAGATCCAATCCCCACTAACCTTTTCAAAGATATTTTCCCCATGATATTATTATTATATTAGTACATCTATACTAGATCAGATCAACATATCTTTAATAACAGGTTATGTACCACAAGCCTTTAAGGTTGCTGTTGTTAAACCTCTTATTAAAAACTAACCTTGACCCAGGTGTTTTAGCTAGTTACAGGCCAATATCCAACCTTCCTTTATTTCTAAAATCCTACAGGAAGTAGTTTCAGTCACTGAGTATCAATATCCAAGCTTCCTTTATTTCTAAAGTCAAGTCCATTATGTGACCATTTAAGCAAAAAGAACCTATTTGAGTCTTTCCAGTCATTTTAGATTCATCAGAGCAGAGAGACGCTCTGGTCAAAGTTACTAATGATCTTCTCTTGGCCTCAGACAAAGGACTGGTCTCTGTTCTGGTCCTGTTACGCTTAGATCTCAGTGCTCCATTAATACTATTGATCATAACATCCTATTACAGAGACTAGAACACATCATCGGGCTTAAAGGTACAGCACTAAATTGGTTCTGATCATATTAATCAGTCAGGTTCCACTTCGCTCATGTGAACGACTCATCAGCTCAGACTGAAGTTAAACATGGAGTTCCACAGGGTTCTGTCTTAGGTTCTATACTTTTCACATACATGCTTCCTGTAGAGAAACGCTGCATTTTCAATTGCTATGCAGATGATACATACTGTAAATCTATTTATCTATGAAACCAGATGATATTGATCATCGTTCTAAACTAGAAGCCGTCTTGAAGACATAAAGGTTGGATGAGCTGTAATTTCCTGCTCCTGAACTCTGATAAAACTGAAATTATTATATTTCGTCCAAAACATGTGAGAGAGAAATGATCTAAAGATCTAGTACCACTAGATGGTATTACTTTGTCCTCCAGTACCACTGTGAGGAACCTGGGAGTTCTTTTAGACCAGGATTTATCCTTCAACTCCACATTAAACAATCTGCAGGACGGCCTTTTTTCACCTCCGTAATATTTCCAACATTAGAAACATGCTGACTCAGAGTGATGCTGAAAAAGTAATCCATCATTAGTTACTTCCAGAGTAACTATAGTAACTCCCTATTATCAGGGTGAAACAATAACTGCTCATTCAAAATGCTGCAGCCAGAGTCGGGACAAGAACCAGCACCAGAGATCAGCTCACTCCAATACTAACCTCGCTTCATTGGCTCCCTGTTCAATCTAGAAGAGAATTTAAAATCCTCCCTCTAACTTAGAACGCTCTGAACAACCAGGTTCCATCAGATCTTAAAGAACTGCTAGTCCCAGATCTCCCCAGAAGAACTCTTGGTTCTCACAGTGCTGGCTTACTGGAGGTTCTTAGGTTTTCTAAGAACCTCCAGAAGAACTCTTGGTTCTCACAGTGCTGGCTTACTGGAGGTTCTTAGGTTTTCTAAAAGTAGAATGGAGGCGGAGCTTTCAGCTTTCAGGTTCCTCTGATATGGAACCAGATCCCAGTTCCAGTTAGGGAGGCTGAAACAGGTTCTACTGTTAAGGTTCTACTCAAGACTGTTCTATTTACTGAAGCTACAGTGAGGACTGCTTCAAGACACTTTCACTCTCTCTCTACCTCTCTCTCTACCTCTCTCTCTACCTCTCTCTCTACCTCTCTCTACCTCTCTCTCTACCGCTCGACCTCTCTCTACCTCTCTCTCTACCTCTCTCTCTACCTCTCTCTACCTCTCTCTACCTCTCTCTCTACCTCTCTCTCTACCTCTCTCTACCTCTCTCTCTACCTCTCTCTCTACCTCTCTCTACCTCTCTCTCTACCTCTCTCTACCTCTCTCTCTACCTCCTCCCACCCAAGCCAAGGTTTGTATCTCCCCCTCAATCTATCTCTCCATCTATTCTATGCCATCTATTCCTCTCCTCTATCCTCTCAATCTATCTCTCTATCTATCCTCTCCTTTCCTCTCCTCTATCCCCTCAATCTGTCTCTCCATCTATTCTATTCTATCCTTTCCTCTCCTCTATCCCCTAAATCTATCTCTCTGTCTATCCTCTCCTTTCCTCTCCTCTATCCCCTCACCCCACCTGGTCAGCAGGAAGCCTCCACCTCTGACTCTGGTTTCTACAGGTTCTTCCTGTTGGAGGAGTTTTTCTTTCCAGTCGTAAATAAATCTGCTGCTCATGTGGATTTGTGGGTTTTTCTCTTTTCTCTGTTAAAAGCAAGTTGAAATGGCTGTGTTGTATTTGGTGCTATATAAATAAAGTTGAATTGAATTGAACTGAACTGAACATTACACTACACTGAACCGACTCCAACAGATACAAAAGTTACAGTGAGGATTACTATGAACTTACAGACAGATTAGTAACTAACAGTAGTATAATTATGATTATAGAGATAGATAGATAGATGCTATAATGATATAATAGATATAATAGATAGATATAGAATATAGATAATTATGTTCTTACGTACAGATTCATGTAATACTATGTGTACTAGGTGGCAGCAGTGAGTCTGAGTTCCTCGTTGAATTTGCGGTTCTTACTGCCGTCACAATCTTCTGTTCTTGGAATGACTGCAGGAAACGAGGTGGAACACCTCATTGCACCCCCTGCTGGTACGAGGTGGTACTGCAGATCTGAGCACACCGTGGATAACAGGTGAGCTAGCGAGGATTGTTTTCTTTGCTACGTCATTATTTTCAGGCTGCTTTGACCAAAATGTTCTTGAAAATGTATTTGTACTGCAGCTTTCAATTCTCATTTCCCATCTCTTCTAGAACACTTCAGTCTGCTCTCATCCCTGGATACTCTCTACATCGCTCCACACACACTCTCATCCGCACGGCACACGGGCCACGTTCCTATGGCAACAACAGAAAAAGCTAAAATAGTAAAACTGTGAGCACTTCTATTTCTGACTCTCCTGCTTCCACTACTGCAGCCACTCTCTCTCTGATACTTTATTTCTTGAGAAAAGATGCTCATCTCAGACCTTCTTATGACACCAGACGATTTTACCACCGGATAAGACAAGTTTAGGACCTGTGCTTAGATTATTGTAGTTTTTAGATTAATTTTGTTCTACCTTAACAATTAGATTGAAACTTCTTCCAACTGATGGAAAACCCTGTTTACACGACGACGTTTACAAGTCAATCTGGAAACCTTCTGTTGTGTTTTCGGTGTTTCTTTAGACGACAATGTCGCTCCGAAACACAGAAAACACAACGATGAGAACGACTCCGCCTCTGTCTCCATGAAATTGGGGAAAACAACTTTTAGAAAACACTCCGACTCCATGTAGACTTGGAAAAAAAGGCAGCTTTACTGAAATGCTGCTAATGGTCCTGTCCACCACGGCCGCCCTGGCCATATCCTCCTGGACTTGGTACTTTTATTTTGACAGTCACCATAATACAATCCAACTTGGCCGTCTATCCAGTAGAATGTACGTGTACTCCCATTGTTCATGTTTATGGTGTGTTATGCTCTGCTGCATGTGTGTGTGTGGCTTCATGATAAAAGCAACCAACAACACCCACTAGTGGCCTGGAATGCTCACTACATTATTTCTGCCATTTCCATGGAAACAGACGTGGTTTTGAAAATTTAGTGTAAAAGCGAAACATAATCACCACAACAATGTGTTTTCACTTGAAATGTCGTGTAACGGGGGCTTTTAATTGGTTTGAGTTTTGGACCAAACTACATATTCATCAGACCATTTTAAACTATTTTTCGACTTTATTTAAATATTCCTTTAGGGCTTCAGGATCATTTTAAACACTAACTGAGGAGTTTTGGAATGTCTTGTGTTCACTTTAAGTTCAGTGAGACAGCAGTTACTCTATCATCCACTCAGCGTATGCTGGATTAGCGTCACCTGTGGATCAAATGTGTCCCAAACAGAGAAGAAGTTAATATATTTGTTTAAGTTATATTCGATTATGTATTTATAACAATTTATTTCAGTCGATAGGAAAGCAGATTAAGAGTGTGTGTGTGTGTGTGTGTGTGTGTGTGTGTGTGTGTGTGTGTGTGGTTCTGGTGAGTTTCCAGGACATGTCTCTGATGTGGTCTGAATCACAGGTGTAAATCACCAGAGGACAGGAGACTCTACACCTTTGAACAACAAATGTCCGTCTCCTCTAAAGAATCATTTGTGAAACGCTCAATGTGTTTCTGTGATCTTTGAGTTTGTGCTTTGGGTCGACATGTGAGTAAACTTTTTTGTTCTCCAAAACTTCAGCCTCAGTTTCAGTCCTTCACAAACACACACATTTCAGTCCTGTTTTACTTCACCTGCTCCCGTCGCTAACGGCAACTATGGACGCTTTGTTCGTTGGGTGCAACCCAATCCTTCAAGACAAAGAGCGGCTCTGTGGGATAT
>NC_137648.1:24139480-24186980 GCF_963383615.2 Lipophrys pholis | reverse complement strand
TGCCCCGTGGCTACAGGGCTAGAAAATGATGCTTAAGTTCTGTGTCTGCTGGCAGGTTCCTTGTTTGCATTTTGAATCCCTGTGTTCCTCGTGTTCCGTTTTATTCAATAAAAGGAGGACTTTCTCCCACGTAACTGTTTAAAAACAGTCCCAAACCACTTCCACCTCTAGATTCTGTCCTGGAGTGTTACACAGTGTAAAACAAGTCCAACAGAACCCTCAGATTAAAATGAGTCTGGAACCAGTTCAACAAGTACAAAACAACAAAAATGACACAAAACACTCATTTATCTCCTTTTAGCTCAGTGACAGATCAGACGTCTGTTACAGAACTTTGTTTTTCAGAGTTTCACTGCATGTTTGTTTCTCCGTCACATTCATCCCCCGTGTCTCACACACACACACACACACACACACACACACACACACACACACACACACACACACACACACACACACACACACACACACACACACACACACACACACACACACACAAACACACACACAAACACACACACACACTAGCATTAGCAGGATGTGCTCTTTGTTGTTTGCTCATGCTAAAGTAGTGACAGAGCTGCAGAACTGCTCCCGCCTGTGTCCAGCAGTTAGCTTTAGCATTAGCAAGCGCCAGAGCTGTTTTGTGTAAACAAAAGCTTCTTGTAATGCTCAGGTCCGTAAATTAAAAACACAAAACCTTTGTTGTGTTTTAAATGTCCGTTTGCACGACGATGGTGGTCGGAGCCGCTACAAACACAACTTTTTGAAAAGCACTTCCAAGGTAGAACTTTTTGGAAATGCTCCGTCTCCATGGTCACGGCTGCAGTAAACAGTCGTGTCATTGTCAGGTTCTCTTCTGTATCTGTGTTGTCAAGCCAGTGTCCCCTACCTCTTTTATTTTGGTTCTCCGGTCTTGTCCATGTCATGGGTCACTTGTCCTTCCAGTTGTCTCCCCGGTGTCTGATTTGCCCTTTTGAGTTTCAATCGTGTCCCTCCTTCGCCCCAGAGTATTTAAAACCTACTCCCTCGGTGTAATGTGTCAGTTGGTCTCGTTTAGTCTCGTTAGTCCCAGCCTCATCCTTGTGCTCTTTTGACTCTCGTTTATAGTTTTGGACTCTGCTCTGGTTTTGGACTCGGATCTTGGTTGTGAGTCTGCTTTTGGGTTGTCTGCACTCCGTGACAGTCATGACCAGTCATGTCCATTTTCTCCTGGACTTGGGCATTTTATTTTGACAGTCACCGTAATAACAATCCAACTTGGTTGTCTGTCCATACGATTGTCCATGTTCTCACATTGTTAATATTTAGAGCGGATTGTTCTCTGTACATGTGTATGGTTTCATTACAGGACAGGACAGGACAGGACAGGACAGGACAGGACAGGACAGGACAGGACAGGACAGGACAGCAACATTCTCAGTGTTTTGCTGTTGCTATGGAAACAGACATCGCTTTGAAAACGTTGCTATGTAAATGCCAAAGTATTCTGAAATGAAACTGCAAAAATGATGTGTTTTCACTGGAGATGTTGGGGAGTAAATAGGGTTGCCAAACGTCCCTTGAAAAACGGAATCGTCTCATATTCACAAACAAAAGTATGCGTCCCGTGTAGAGCTGAACAGGAACACACTTTGTCCCGTATTACTGTGAGAATCAGAAATAGTCTAAATGTCAATGGAATTTATGACCAGCAGGGCGCTTTATATCAAAACTTAGGGTAAACTTATTCCACCGCCTCTCCTGCTCTGTGACCAATGAGCTGACAGCATACTCACACACGGGTATGACAATACAGAATCCCAATCATCTCATTGGTTGAGGTACAGTTGCTCAATAACAAGATACTAGAAGACAACAGACGAGCAGACGAAGCAGCATGGAGACAGACTCTGATAGTTCACCTTCCACCAGCAATGCTCCTCTGAAACAACATGAAGGATGCAGGAATACAGGAGGGATGAGAAGAAGTCAACATCTGGAGGAAAAGTGCCTGATCACACTTATAAATCCACTGCACTCTGTCCTGGAACACTTTAGATCCTCCTGCTCTCTGCATGTGGGAACATTTCCTTCAATGACATGAGAAGATCATGGAGCAGCTTCACCTGGTCGGCAGGTTAGAATGAAACACCTGCCAGGGTCGTGATGAACCATGTTTAATAGTATTTATGGTTAAAAACAAAGAAATATAATTGATAGATAATATATATAAATAATAAATACAATTGATAGATCATATATACAAATAAATACATAATCATAAACTTACTTTACATTATACACACAAAAATGCATTCTTTTATTCAACATTTTACCAATTCAAACAGTTCATATACTAAATATATGGATGGATAAATAAATAATAAAGTAAACTATACAGGTAGTCAAAATACTATTCAAAATTATAAATAGAACCAGTATGATATATTTCCATTTTATTCACAACTTTAAATGACCAATGTGCCACTAATGACTCAGGTCCACTTCTCATCTCTACTGGCAGAATAAACGTCTCTATGGAGGAGTGAGTGACTGCAAACTGCCTTCTGGAGAACCTCACTACAGAACCTCACTACAGAACCTCACTACAGAACCTCATGACAGAACCTCACTACAGTACCTCACTGCAGTACCTCACTACAGAACCTCATTGCAGTACCTCACTACAGAGCCTCACTGCAGAACCTCATCGTAGTACCTCACTACAGTACATCACTGTAGAACCTCACTACAGTACCTCACTGCAGAACCTCACTACAGAACCTCACTGAAGAACCTCACTACAGTACCTCATTGTAGTACCTCACTGCAGTACCTCACTACAGTACCTCACTGCAGTACCTCATTGCAGTATCTCACCACAGAACCTCACTGCAGAACCTCACTACAGAACCTCACTGCAGAACCTCAGGAGAAGGAAGCAGTCCAGGCTGTGGTTCCTTTGCCCTCAGCATCCAGCTCATACTGAGTTTGTGGAGAGGATTTCTTCTTCCATGAAGAAGAAGTGGACTGATGTGAGGAACAAATGTTCTGCTGAATTAATTAGAAGTTCAATTCAATTCAGTTTTATTTGTAAAGCTCTAAATCACATCAACAAACATCTCAGAACCTCTTACAATGATAGAGAACAACAGAACCCATCTAAACCTTCCAGAACCTCTTACAATGATAGAGAACAACAGAACCCATCTAAACCTTCCAGAGCAGCAGATGGAACAAGCAACAGAGGAAACCAGGAAGAACTCCCTCTCAGGAAGAACAGTTCATAA
This sequence comes from Lipophrys pholis, assembly GCF_963383615.2. Classification (NCBI taxonomy): domain Eukaryota; kingdom Metazoa; phylum Chordata; class Actinopteri; order Blenniiformes; family Blenniidae; genus Lipophrys; species Lipophrys pholis. The sequence continues at coordinate 24,183,708 of NC_137648.1, read as the reverse complement.
GAAGTCCCTCTTCAGGAAGAAAGGGGGCGGAGCCTAGACTCTGGAAGGGGGGGGGCATCCGCCTTGACCGGTTGGGGGGAGAAGTACATGGGATAGGACAGGGAGAGAGAGGAATAGAAGAGGGAGAGAGAGAGAGGAATAGAAGAGGGAGAGAGAGGAATAGAAGAGGGGGAGAGAGAGAGGAATAGAAGAGGGAGAGAGAGAGGAATAGAAGAGGGGGAGAGAGAGAGGAATAGAAGAGGGAGAGAGAGGAATAGAAGAGGGAGAGAGAGGAATAGAAGAGGGGGAGAGAGAGAGGAATAGAAGAGGGAGAGAGAGAGGAATAGAAGAGGGAGAGAGAGAGAGGAATAGAAGAGGGAGAGAGAGAGAGGAATAGAAGAGGGAGAGAGAGAGAGGAATAGAAGAGGGAGAGAGAGAGAGGAATAGAAGAGGGAGAGAGAGAGAGGAATAGAAGAGGGAGAGAGAGAGAGGAATAGAAGAGGGAGAGAGAGGAATAGAAGAGGGAGAGAGAGAGAGGCAGACAGGCCAGAGAAGTACAAATACTAAGAAAAAAGAAGTGAGCTCGTTGTCAGTCTAAATGATGAAATGTCTTGATCAGAGTTTTACTCTGTAACACTGAAAGAAACTCCTGAAACTGAAACTCCTCACTGCAGTAAGAGCTCAACAGAAATACTAATGGAACAATATTCTGTCTTTACTTGATGGAGCGTTGAACTCTTGAGTTCATGAGTTCAATCTTATTTTCTTTTTTACTTCAACTGCAGCGTACTGTCATTCACCTGGAGGAACAAATATTCTATGTTTAGAACTTTTCCACAGACTTTCTGTTTGCACTTTTCTTATTGTACTAAATCTATTATTTGCAGGAATGTTCTGCTTTCTATTGTTTTTAATTAGTTCATATGATTTTAAGTAAATTTATATTTATTCTGTTGTGATTTAAGCCAGACAAAGTTCTGTTAAAGAAATATGTATTTTTATTCTATGACGCAAGACAGGTTTCTATTTAATAAAAATACATAGTTTATTTTGTTGATTTTGCAATAAAAATAAATTTGCTAAATAATTTGTTTTCAATGTGTTCATATCACAAATAATATGCATCTACTAAAATTCTGGTTCAAGTCAGATAGTAAAAAAAATAGTTTCACACAGATAAAAAGAGCTAAATAAAAAAGTCACCTCGCCAGGGATGGTGAACGCGATTGGGTCGGCCGACCTGCCAGTGAGGTGTCCCTTATTTTATTTTCAGGGAGTTGGCAACCCTCGGAGTAAAGCAGGCCTAAGAACAAGAACAACTTGAAAGTTCAGGGCTGCTGTCTCCCTTCCTGCTCACTGAACCCACTCGTTAGTTCTAGTATTAGCATTAGCTTTGGCCGACAAACCGCTGGTTTACCATTAGCTTGAGCTGCTCTTTGGCAGAGACAACAGATGCGGCTCAGGCTAACTGTTTCTCCGTAAGCTACATAAGAGCTACTTCACAAAGTCACTCAACACTTTTTATTTGCACATATTAGTCAAGTAAATACAGTATTTTCCTTTTAACAGCAAGTAACTAATGACAACTAATGACTGAACTGACACATGAGACGAATGTGAAGTGAAACTGCAGTGGATCGTGGCGTTTTGTTGTACTGATTCAGGGCATCCTGCGATGTCACGGTCATCGTATCACTTCCTGTTTTCACCTGTGGTAGCAGCTGGTAGCCGCACTGCTACTTCTCTCAACAATCTTATGTACTGGAATCTCTCCAGCTAAAACTGCACCCCCAGACAGCGCAGCTAGCACTAGATGCTAATGTAGCCCACGGTGCACGCCGACCGAGTGCAGGTTTTTGGGTTAGCCATCCTCCAGCAGGTCCTGAGCAGCAAGGACACCAGGCCGGCTGACTGTGTGAGGGAATCCTTGTTCTAAGCACCCTGGGAACTTCTCACCATTGACCCATTCACGTTTCAAATCGCTTTTTTCCCACTTAGCAACACACCCGCTCAAGAAAAGCCTGTGGTTATTGGCAGCTCCATAGTCCGAAATGTGAACTTAGAGACACCAGGGACCATAGTGCAGTGTGTCCCAGGGCCAGAGCGGCCGACATTGAGTCTAGTTTAAAACTGCTGGCTAAAAGTAAACACAGGAAGATCATAATCCATGCTGGTGGTAATGACACCCAACTACGCCAGTCTGAGGTCACAAAAATAAGTATTGCATCGGTGTGTCAGTTTGCTAAAACTTTGTTGGACTCTGGAATTTTCTCTGGCCCCTTACCCGATTTCACCAGTGGCGACATGTTTAGCCGAATGTCCTCATTCAACCGCTGATTGTCTCGATGGTGTCCCGAAAACAACATGGGCTACGTTGACATTTGGAACAGTTTTTGTAGGAAACCTGGCGTGATGAGGAGGGACGGCATCCATCCTACTTTGGATGGTGCGGCTCTTTTATCTAGAAATACGGCCAATTTTGTTGCACCCTCAAAGTCTTGACGACCCAGAGTTCAGACTATGAGCCAGAGTTGCAGTCTTGCTCCCTCGCATCTGTCTGAATATTAATTATCATATCCCCGAGAAACTGGACGAGGAGGAGGAGAAGTAGCATCTATTGACAACTCTAGCCTTCTAGTCATTCCCAGGACTAAAACTAAACAGAAATTCTTTGAAAGTCTCGCTCTGAAGCTCATGCAGTCTGACAGGAAAATGTAGAAGCCAGTTCTATTTGCTGTGGTTTCGTCCACCAGGAACTTTCTCCGAATGTTTATCTGAATTCTCAGACTTTCTCTAAAATTTAGCACTCAGCTCAGATAAAGTCATTATAGTGGGTGACTTTAACGTTCATGTAAATGTTGACAATGAGCCTTAACATTGCATTTAGTTCATTACTGGACACAAATGGATTTTTACTGAAGGTGAACAAACCCACTCAATATTTTAATCACTCCCGTGATCTTGTTCTCACTTATGGTATTGACATTGATCAATTAACAGTATTTTCCCCACAACCCTATGTTGTCAGGTCATTTCCTGATATCATTTGCATTTACATTAACTGGCTTTACAGCATCTATGAAAAAAAAAATGATATTGAGAATATCTATCAGACAATGCTATGACCAAATTCAAAGACATAATCCCATCGATATTTACTTCAGTTCCATCTATGGGTCCAGCAATAAACAGCTGTCACACCATTAGCCACACTCAGGTTGATTCTGCTGTAGAAGGAGCAGCAGCCTCACTTCGCTCCACACTTGATTCCATTGCCACCATGAAGATAAAAGCAACAACTCAGAGGAGGATAGCTCCATGGTATAATGAACAATTACGGACATTAAAGAAATCAACATGAAAACTGGAGAGGAAATTGCATTTAACTCAATCAGATGTATTTCAAACAGCCTGGAGAGATAGTTTATTAATGTAGAAAAAGCACTCTGCAAAACATGAAATACCTCCTATTCCTCTTAATAGAAGAAAACAAGAACAACCCTAGATTTCTCTTCAGTACTATAGCCAGGCTGACAAAAAGCCACAGCTCTGTCTAACGTCATATTACTTTAACATTGAGCAGTAATGACTTCGGAAACTTCTTGAATAAAAAATTCTCACTATTAGGGATCAAATTATGGACTCACTGCCCAAAGCTGCTGCAGACCTATCAGACACATCTTCAGACTTGTCAATAGAACATGATTTTCAGTTAGCCAGCATCCACCCTATAGAGCTCCTTGAGTTATCCTCAATCATGGCTTCATCTGAACCAGCAATTTGCCTGTTAGATCCAATCCTGACTGAACTGTTTAAAGACCTCCTGATTAGTAATGTATACTTGATCAGATCAACCTCTCTTTAATAACAAGGTATGTACCACAAGCCTTTGAGGTTGTTGTTGAACCTCTTCTTGAAAGACCCACGTGTTTTAGCAAATTATAGGTCAATATCCAACCTTCCTCTTGTTTCTAAAATCTTAAAAAAGTTGTTGCAAGTCACTATGTGACTATTTATGTAAAAATAAACCATTTGAGTTTTTCCAGTCTGGTTTTAGATTCATCATAGCACAAAGACTCTCTGGTCAAACTTACTAAAGATCTTCTCATGGCCTCAGACAAAGGACTGGGCCCTGTCCTGGTCCCTGTTCTGTCCTGAAAGTTCCCGACTTGTTAATGCTGACTTCATGAGATTATATATTAATTCATTGGACAATATAAGCGGATCACTCAGATTCACTTTATTATTCCTCACTGCTCTTCTTTCCCTTTATAGTTTCCATCAGTTTGTTTTGAGGCTGTTTCCCCTGTGTGACTGTGTTTTGTGTTTGAATATTATTTCATCACCGTGACAGCAGAGTAGATGTGAGCTTCATTAATTCATGTTTCTACAGTTCTGTCAGACGTGACTATTATTATTAACCTCATTAGTACAGATTAACTCTCATGGAACGAAACAGACTTGGAACAAGAACAAGAACATCCTTCAGAGCCTCGGTGACCAGGATTTGTTTTATTATGTCATAAAGATTGTTCTAAACACTCCGTCTCTCGTGTTCCAAGTGGGCGGGACAATCCGAGCACCAATCAGGAGATTGTAAAAATAGGCAGGTCCTTTTCCAAGACATCTGATTGGTCAGTAGACGGCGCCTTCATTCTCTGCTCCGCAGTTAAACACCAGAGAACCACAATGGTGGAGGTGATAGAGTGGAGGTCAGAGCAGGCTGCTCAGAGCCAAAGGGAAACAGGATGAAACGAGCGGCCCTAAAGGAAACACAGTGAACTCTAACAAAGGAACAGCTGTGAGTTGAGAGGATTCTGAATCTGATCTGAGTTCAGCTGAGGAGAGTGAAGAGTTGAGCAGCGACTCCTCTGAAGAAGAGACTGTGAAGAATACTTAGTGAGTTCCTACAACAAACAGAAAACAAAAAGATGTACGTATGAAGGAGTTTTTTCCAGACGCAAAACGTTTCCTCGACATGGCCAAGGTCAACATGAAGGTGAAAGGAGGGGCGGGGCTTCCTGAACAGGAAGTGTTCAGACTGAAAAAGTTTATGGTGAAAGTCAAACAAGACCTCCGAGACCAGAAGGAGCCACTGTGATTGTGTCTTTTAAAATGGACATATTGGAACGTCTTAACCTGAAAGACCTGGTCCTGTTTTATCACAGTGTTTTAAATTCAATGAGTTAAATGGTTTTATTGATCCTGCTGCTTCTTTCACTGGCTGCTGGTGGAACCTGCTGCTGGGGGGGCGGGTCTGGACCTCCTGCTGGGGGGTGAGACTGGACCTCCTGTTGGGGGGTGAGACTGGACCTCCTGTTGGGGGGGCGGGTCTGGACCTCCTGTTGGGGGGTGGGTCTGGACTTCCAGTTGGGGGGTGGGACTGGACCTCCTGTTGGGGGGCGGGTCTGGACCTCCTGTTGGGGGGTAGGGACTGGACCTCCTGTTGGGGGGGCAGATCTGGACCTCCTGTTGGGGGGCGGGACTTGACTTCCTGTTGGGGGGCGGGACTGGACCTCCTGTTGGGGGGGCAGGTCTGGACCTCCTGTTGGGGGGTAGGGACTGGACCTCCAGGACTGTTGAGCCCAGGACTCCACCTCACAGTGTCAGGAGTACCGTTAGACCTGAGACCGTGGTTCACACCAGTAACCAGGAAGCTCTTTTGAACTGTTTCCACTGGAGTGGAGGTCTGAACCAGACGGAGCGGAACAGCAGGACAGATTGTTGATGGACACAAATAGAACATGTCCAAATAGATGTGAACAGGTTTTTTTGTACACCTGAGTAAGAACATAAAAATAGTTTTTTTGAAAAGTAGTACAAATTAAAAACCCCTAACACCCCCCCCCCCCCCCCCCCCCCCCCCCTCTCTCTATGGAACAGAAGTTTTTGGTCAGAAGCCTACTGCCCTGATCCATCTTCTGGATCTCTCTCTTGTTTATCTGTCCTATTCTTTCCTCTCCTCTGTCCCCTCACCCCAACTGGAATAGCAGAAAGTCTGGTTCTGTAAAGGTTTCTTCCTGTTAGAGGGAGTTTTTCCTTTCCACCGTCCCGTACGCTTGCTCATGTGGATTTGTTATGCTTCTCTGTAAGAGTGCCCTGAAATGACTGCTGTATTTGGCACAATACAAATAAAGTTGAATTGAAATTGAATTGAATCATGACCAAAGATGTGAGAAGATGTTCCACATTTCAGTCACGTTTTGATATAACTCCTGTCATCTGGTGCTGTGAGCGGCTCCTCCTGCTTCCCTCCCTCCTCTTTCATGAGCAGCACAATGAGACAGGAGTAATCTGGGTTATGTGGGAAGCTGCGTTACATAAGCTCTCCATCTTTATTGCACCGTTCTGAACCAGGAAAAAAAGAATCCTTGAGTATTTACTCGACATGTAAACGTCGTGTAAACACCAGGACAACACGCCGGTCGGTGCTGCATGTGATCCAGTGATGGAGGGAAGCACAGTGAGGGAGTGACCTCCTTTTCACTGGAGTGTCTTCGTGCTGGTGCCAGCGTTATGTAACCAGCTCTGATTGTTACTCATTTACATAAAGGGAAACTTCATTAAACACAAGCACCTCTGCAGGAGGACCAGCACGGTCAGCTCACTCCTCGCTCAGCTGCTGCTCCACATTTGAAGCAACACTCAGCAATATCTTTACTCTAAAACAACCTGAAAATAATCAGACATTGTTCAGAGAAGCTCAAGTTCACAAAGCAAACCAGAATGCCACAGTCATGTGATACCATTTAGTACCAGGAGGTGGTGCAGTGAGTCACTCCAGGTCAGCGGGGGGATGCCACCATCAACCCCACAATCCCAGACTGAGTACAAAGCTCCAGTAGCTATGAACAGCCTCTACTGCTAAGGGATGAGACCCGTCTGCAGTCATTAACCCCGGGTAGAACAGTCCTAATCAAGAAGGACCCCCAGAAGGGAACCATCCCATCAAAGTGCCAGCCGATAGCCTCTCTCCTCATTGTGGAAGCCTCTGTCAGGTAGAGGTGTGCCAGGACCAGCTGACAGAAACACCAGAAAGAATGAACAGCAAAACGTTGATAAGTACCAGGGGTTAAGGAACAGCCGGAAGCTGACATGGTCCCCATAGCAGTATGAGTACTTGGGGCAGTGATCCCCAAACTGGGAAGTGGAACAACCTCTGAAACCTTGGTTCAGAAGAGCACAGTCTTAGGAACAGCTAAAACACCACACAGAATCCTCACACTCTCAAGATCCTCTGGTAGAAGACCCTTAAACTTCCAGGCCTCTACCAGAAGATCTCAAACTCCAAACCTCATGTAGAGGATGATACACATACAACTTTACAAGGTAGAGAGGATAAATTTACAAAATTACACCGTGGAGTAGCATTATTCCTTCAACGTCCTGTGTTGCTAGTCCAGTTATTTCAGTCTTCAGTTGTCTCAAACATGACTTGATGTAGGGACAGAAGCCAGATACATGCCAGTGGGTATTTCAGAGTTTCATCTTGAAAAAGTGGAACATTTCAGGAGTGTGGAGCAGCAACTGATGAAGCAGTTCAAAGAGTACAAAGGGTAGTCACACACTGCAGATTAGGACAGTCTCCATATGTATATCTGCACGTATGTGTGAGCTTCTGCTCCTCCTTCACGTGAGTCAGAAAGTCCTGAATGGGCTCTCATGTGCCCCAGTAATCCACCCCTCCACCAACTTTGCCCCCCACTGAGCTGCAGGTAGGGTTTAAAAAGCACAAGACCACTCTGGACTGCTACTGAACTGGAACTGAATCTGTTTTAAAACACCATCTTCTTCTATTAAAGGTCCCATATTATACAGATTCTCAACAAGTTCACGTCAGTGTCAGAGGTCCAACAACATTATATTCACACTGCATTTGCTCAAATCCAGCCTTGGTCATGAATTTCGTCCAGTGGAAAGCCTCATCTCCACTGCACAGAATGTGGCGGTACGGTACAGTACGGTACAGTATGGTACGGTACAGTACGGCACGGTACAGTACGGTACAGTACGGTACGGTACAGTATGGTACAGTATGGTACGGTACAGTATGGTATGGTACAGTACGGTACGGTGCAGTACGGTACAGTATGGTACGTACTAGGGACGTCCCCGTCACACTTTTTTGGCCCCGATACCGATCCGATTTTTCAGAATTGAGTATCGGCCGATACCGATACTTTCCTGATCCGATACTTACATTGCTATTGCAAATATACTCAACAGTGTATTTTTGGAGCGACTAAGATGTCTGAAGCTAAAAGCACTATTGGCAGAAGCTTTGTTTACCTAGAAATTATTGTAAAACTCACTTATTGAATCAAAATTCTTCTCTTTTTCTTTAGTTGTTGTTGTAAACTGAGGAACATCCACACAACGATAAAACGATATTTGTCCTCCCTGTCCTTCTCCCTAAGAACCTCCGTCCACACCTCACTATGAACACGGCTCAACACCAGGCTTCAGGACATGTAGTACACATGCCAGGCCTTTAGGGGCGCTGTGACTCACCAAACACAATAAAAACACAGAAGAAGACAGACCACATAGAAATATAGAAGTAGACTTCTTCACATAAACACATAACCCACTATATATAGCTCTAGTTTTATAGGTCTATGGCCCCGCTCCGCCTGCTTCTAGCTTCTGCAGCTCCACCCGAGCTTCTAGTCCCTGATTGTTCTGGTTATTAGGTGACGTTGCGGACCACGTTCTTTTTTTTTTTTTTTTAGATCGGCGGGGTGATCGGCTGGATTTGCCGATCCCCAATCACTCACAAGTCACTAATATCGGCCCCGATCCGATATCTACCGATCGGATCGGGACATCCCTAGTACGTACGGTACGGTGCAGTACGGTACAGTATGGTACGGTACGGTACAGTAACGTACGGTACGGTACAGTATGGTACAGTGCAGTACGGTAGGTGCAATACGGTACAGTACGATACAGTACGGTACAGTAACGTACGGTACGGTACAGTATGGTACAGTGCAGTACGGTACGGTGCAATACGGCACAGTACGGTACGGTAAAGTACGATACGATATGGTACAGTATGGAATGGTACGGAATGGTACATACAGTATGGTACGTATGGTGCAGTACAGTACGGTACGGTACAGTACGATACGGAACGGTACAGTGCGGAATGGTGCGGAACGGTACAGTGCGATACGGTACGGTATGGTACAGTACGGTACAGTACGGTACAGTACGATACAGTATGGTACGGTGCAGTACGGTACTGTGCGATACGGTACGATACAGTATGGTACGATACAGTATGGTACGGTGCAGTACGGTACGGTGCAGTACGGTACGATGCGATACGGTATGGTACGATACAGTACGGTACGATGCGATACGGTACAATACAGTATGGTACAGTACGGTACGGTACGATACAGTATGGTACGGTGCAGTACGGTACGGTGCGATACAGTATGGTACGATACAGTATGGTACGGTGCAGTACGGTACGGTACGATACAGTATGGTACGATACAGTATGGTACGGTGCAGTACGGTACGGTGCAGTACGGTATGGTGCGATACGGTATGGTACGATACAGTATGGTACGGTGCAGTACGGTACGGTACGATACAGTATGGCACGATACAGTATGGTACGGTGCAGTACGGTACGGTGCAGTACGGTATGGTGCGATACAGTATGGTACGATACAGTATGGTACGGTGCAGTACGGTACGGTGCAGTACGGTACGGTGCGATACGGTACGGTACGATACAGTATGGTACGATACAGTATGGTACGGTGCAGTACGGTACGGTGCAGTACGGTACGGTGCGATACGGTACGGTACGATACAGTATGGTATGATACAGTACGGTACGGTGCAGTACGGTACGGTGCAGTACGGTACGGTGCGATACGGTACGATACAGTATGGTACGATACAGTATGGTACGGTGCAGTACGGTACGGTGCAGTACGGTACGGTGCGATACGGTACGATACAGTATGGTACGATACAGTATGGTACGGTGCAGTACGGTACGGTGCAGTACGGTACGGTGCGATACGGTACGATACAGTATGGTACGATACAGTATGGTACGATACAGTATGGTACGGTGCAGTACGGTACGGTGCAGTACGGTACGGTGCGATACGGTACGATACAGTATGGTACGATACGGTATGGTACGATACGGTATGGTACAGTATGGTACGATACGGTATGGTACGATACGGTATGGTACGGTAAAGCAAAAGTTGTGGTTCCACTGTGGAGTATGTGCCGGAGCAGGGTGGAGCAGGAGGGTACGGTACGTCTAAAGCGCACCCAGGCTCAACTCTGTCAGGCAGAACGTACGGTTAAAATGTAGGTGGGGTTGTGAACGACGTGTCACGTGAAGAACGCGGTTGCGGCCAACTCCGCCGTCGTCCGAGTAAAGCCTTGAGCCTGGTTCTCCGTGACACAGCACAAACGTTCTCATTGTAAACCGCAGCGTCCAGCTCCTGCTGAATCTCCTCCTCTCCCGTTACCGAGGAACGTCTGCACCTCGCTAAAAGACGCCATGTTGTGTCGCGCGCTGACATTTCAATAAACCCAGTTAACAAAACAACCAGTGAGCAAAGCAGCGTATGTAAACAACAACAACAGGGTTTACAGCCATGAAATATAAAAATATCGCGGGCAAGCCGAGAGTGAGGATCGTCACGACCAATCAGCAGACGCTCCTCCTCACAGACCCGTTCCTCGGTGCTCGGTACCTCAACAGAGGGGTGACGGAAAACTCTAACTGGTGGTTACCGTTTTTTCAGAACCATTCCTAACTTTTGTCAGTGGAGCCGCTCGAAAACATGTCCTGTCCCGCTCTGCACCAGTACAAACAGCGTGGTGGGACGGCGGGGGGTGGGGTAGTGGGGGGTCTGGGGGTGTGGGTGGTTGGGGGGTCTGGGGGTGTGGGGGTCTGGGGGTGGGGGTGTGGGGGTGGGGGTGTATCACGCATCTTATTTGATCCCATCCATACCTCAGATTGACTTAAATCTTGTCCTTTCTCTCTCAGCTGCATCGTCTCTCCTCTCCAGGCTCTAGTCTTTCTGTCTCCTCTCTACTCTGCTTCACCTCTCTCTACTCTGCTTCACCTCTCTACTCTGCTTCAGCGCTCTCTACTCTGCTTCACCTCTCTACTCTGCTTCACCTCTCTCTACTCTGCTTCACTTCTCTCTACTCTGCTTCACCTCTCTACTCTGCTTCAGCTCTCTCTACTCTGCTTCACGTCTCTCTACTCTGCTTCACCTCTCTACTCTGCTTCAGCGCTCTCTACTCTGCTTCACGTCTCTCTACTCTGCTTCACCTCTCTACTCTGCTTCACCTCTCTCTACTCTGCTTCACGTCTCTCTACTCTGCTTCACCTCTCTACTCTGCTTCAGCGCTCTCTACTCTGCTTCACGTCTCTCTACTCTGCTTCACCTCTCTACTCTGCTTCACGTCTCTCTACTCTGCTTCACCTCTCTACTCTGCTTCACCTCTCTACTCTGCTTCAGCTCTCTCTACTCTGCTTCACCTCTCTCTACTCTGCTTCACCTCTTCACCTCTCTCTACTCTGCTTCACCTCTCTCTACTCTGCTTCACCTCTTCACCTCTCTCTTCTCTGCTTCACCTCTCTCTACTCTGCTTCACCTCTCTCTACTCTGCTTCACCTCTTCACCTCTCTCTTCTCTGCTTCACCTCTCTCTTCTCTGCTTCACCTCTCTCTACTCTGCTTCACCTCTCTCTACTCTGCTTCACCTCTTCACATCTCTCTTCTCTGCTTCACCTCTCTCTACTCTGCTTCACCTCTCTCTAGTCTGCTTCACCTCTCTCTACTCTGCTTCAGCTCTCTCTTCTCTGCTTCACCTCTCTCTACTCTGCTTCAGCTCTCTCTTCTCTGCTTCACCTCTTCACCTCTCTCTACTCTGGTTCACCTCTTCACCTCTCTCTACTCTGCTTCACCTCTCTACTCTGCTTCACCTCTCTCTAATCTGCTTCACCTCTCTCTCCTCTGCTTCACCTCTTCAGCTCTCTCTACTCTGCTTCACCTCTCTCTATTCTGCTTCACCTCTTCAGCTCTCTCTACTCTGCTTCACCTCTTCACCTCTCTCTACTCTGCTTCACCTCTCTCTACTCTGGTTCACCTCTCTCTTCTCTGCTTCACCTCTTCACCTCTCTCTACTCTGCTTCACCTCTCTCTACTCTGCTTCACCTCTTCACCTCTCTCTACTCTGCTACACCTCTCTCTACTCTGCTTCACCTCTTCACCTCTCTCTACTCTGCTACACCTCTCTCTACTCTGCTTCACCTCTCTCTACTCTGCTTCACCTCTTCACCTCTCTCTACTCTGCTTCACCTCTTCACCTCTCTCTACTCTGCTTCACCTCTCTCTACTCTGCTTCACCTCTTCACCTCTCTCTACTCTGCTTCACGTCTCTCTACTCTGCTTCACCTCTCTCTACTCTGCTTCACCTCTCTCTACTCTGCTTCAGCTCTCTCTACTCTGCTTCACGTCTCTCTACTCTGCTTCACCTCTCTCTACTCTGCTTCACCTCTCTCTACTCTGCTTCACCTCTCTCTACTCTGCTTCACCTCTCTCTACTCTGCTTCAGCTCTCTCTACTCTGCTTCACCTCTCTCTACTCTGCTTCAGCTCTCTCTACTCTGCTTCAGCTCTCTCTCTCTGTGAGCCTGATACTGTTGATATTAACACCTCGTCTGAAACTTATTCCATTTTACCCAAGATTGATGCAAATTCTGTGTATTTCTTCTCTCTTCATTCTCTGAAATATATACACCGCTGTAAATTGTTCTATTCGTCCTTCTCCTCTTCATCCCCCGATCTTATTTCTCAGCTCCATCTCTGACCACAGCGCCTCTGCTTCTCCAAAACGTCCCTTAAAAATGGTATTTCTGTCTCCCTGACCTCGTGAGGACAAAGTCCTGGTATTGTAGCATCATACGCTGCTCCATGGGGACTTCTAGTGTCATAGACGTCTTTTTCTCTGTGCACTGCGCCCCATGGAACGGAGGCTGTGCTTAAAACTCCAAAATAAAAGCAAAGAGAAGAAAGTATAACCACACCTGTAGAGGCTGTAGATCTAAAACCCATCCCACTCTAAATGTGGAGCAATGAACGGTTTATATAGAGCAGAGGGTGAACTGGGGGGGGGGGGGGGGGGGGGGGCAGCAGGTGGACACACACACACACACACACACACACACACACACACACACACACACACACACACACACACACACACATTAATTAATTAATTAATTATTAATCATTAATTAGTCACATTAATCGTGACTGAATCCTGCCTGCTGATTGGCTCTGAGGCAGCTCCTGCAGCTCTCCATTGTCGTCTATGTGACTGTTGTATTTGTGTAAATACTGGATACTGTAAAATGACACGCCGCCAAAACAACATTCACGATAATATTGTTAGACGATATGTATCACACACCTCTCCGGTGGATTTATCACAGTGGCTCCTCGACGTTCAGACTCTGGCTGCAGCAGGATGTTTCAGATTAGTTACTGCGTTTTTACAGTTACTACCAAGCAGCTATCCCAGCACTTACCAACGGTTATACTGAATTTATGTGGTGTGCATGAGCAGTAGTAGCACTTCAAATAAGTACCATTTTCCACAGTTTCCAGAGTTGGAGCGTTTTCTAAAAGCCAGAAGAAGTTGTGGCTCCAGTTTCATGTCGACAGAAACCTGAAATGCTCCCAAGGTTTCCTGTTCTCACCTGAAAATGTTGTCGTGTAGAAAGAGCCTGACGTTGTGAGGAAGGAGCTCCACCAGCTTCAGGTACTGTAACTACTACACAGGAGAGAGTACATATGGCCTCAGTGTTGTTGTGATGCAGGACAGAGGAAACAGGCGGGGGCTCTGGAGGTGATGCAGCATCACACCAGGTCCAGAGGCGGAGCTCTGCCACAGAAACTCTTCTGAACGCCTCACTCCCTCAGGAACACAACGCCACAGTCAGAGCCACAACTCCTCACTGTGGAATCTAAAGGCCCATTCCTACTGCCACCAAACAGAAAACTCTTCTTTAGATGCAACAAACGACATTAAAAACTTCTCCTGTCTTCATGGGGCGTTTTCTCTTTTCATCTCCGCTGCATTGGACATCCGCCCGGGGAACAAACTGTGTGAGGCCATGAACTCCACCCTGATGGAGCAAGGTCAAAGGTCAACGCCACCGCTTCAACCTGCAGGTTTCTGCAGCCGCACAACAAGCTGAGTCTGTGAAGCCCAGAACCACCAACGCAGACCCGACGCTGCCATAAAAACCTCCACCAGCAGCGAGGAACAAACAGACAGGGAGAACCACAATCTGGACCCCGAGGAAGCAGGACCGCTCAGGAACCACAGCAGGTACTCAAAGCCTCACAGTCAGGGTGATTCCATATCCAAGGCAGCGTGAAAGCTGGAGGGAACCAAACCAGAACCAACAACTGCTCCAACATGTGTCTCAAGCTGGTCCAGAAACCAAGAAGATCCAGACTAAACCGGTCCAACTCATACAGTCCACAGGCCCCGCTCACATTGTTTTTCCTTTTTCGTTCCATAAAAGTTTCACGTTGACACATTAATGTTCTGTAAATGATGAAGAGACAGAAACTCTGAACACAATGTGGTTTTCATGTTGATCCACTAGTTGGTGCTGTTGGTTTGTATAGTGGAACCACACACACATGCAGCACAGAACAATCCTCTCTAAACATTAACATTAGGAGAACACGGACATGTGGAATAGATCCAGAGGAACCTTTCCTGTATCCCAGGAGAACATGGGAGTCGTGACACTCTGGAGGAAACAGCCACTGAGCATGTGCACAACCATTTCCTCCAGCCACGGCCAGGAGCAGCAGTTCCACCATCAGTAAGGAGACGGGAGCCAAACCTTTACAGGAACTCTTGTTTTAGGACGTTTCCATGGCAACGGAGCCTGAGCATTTCCAAAAAGCAGCACCTTTGGGGCTGTTTTTAAAAGGGCGTGTTTTCAACGGCTTCCGGCCCAGACGTCGTGTAAACAGTTCCCAGGAGTGCAACGAATATTTAGAGTTTTCACTTTCACACAACTGTAGGTCAAATAGTACTTTATGGCTCTCCTACTACTGCCTACACGCTGTCTATAAGTGGCACGTACTAGAACACGAATCCGTCTTAAATATAGCTTAGAAGCAGTCCAAGACATTGGGACAAAGTCTCGGCAGAATAGAAATGAAACGTTTGTGTTAAAAAGGTGAAAAGCCAGTCCAGAATGACTGGATAGTGAGAACAGCCAATCCAGAATGACTGGATAGTGAGAACAGCCAATCCAGAATGACTGGATAGTGAGAACAGCCAGTCCAGAATGACTGGGTAGTGAGAACAGCCAGTCCAGAATCGATTCAAGTCTAGAATTAAACTATGTCCTCACTTAATCCAACAAAATAAAATGACATCCTGGTCACAACGTGCTGCAGTGGTCTGAATCCAGACCAGTATGGAGCCAGTGGGGTGTGGAGTCAACAACTCGTGTCAACATGGACCAAGCAGTGATTCTGGAGCTTCGACAGCCGAGCTGAGCAGAGATTTGTTCTGTAGGAACGTCACAGAAAACCCTCCAGAGAAACACGTCTCTTTACGTCTTTTGGTTTGTTGGCTGTGTGGACACGGAGCAAAGTGATGTGGACCAGAGAGAACTCACGCGCTGCAGTAAGGTTTCTTCTCGTAGCCTTTGTAGTTCTTCATGTTGAGCGTCATCTTGCAGACTTCACAGTGGAAACATCCTTTGTGCCAGTTCTGAAAACACAACCAACACATGAATACACACGGTGCATAATGAGTCCAACCATGACGATCACTTACCTGTATTACTGAGCATTAGCATTAGCATTAGCATTAGCATTGAGCTGAGCTGTCAGTCTGAGCACTGATTCACTCCTTAGGTTGAGCTAAAGTTCTGGAACTAGTTCACTTAAAACCAGATGTGAAACCAGTTTATGACCAGGTTTAAAACTACTTTAAAACCAGGTGTGAAACTAGTTTATACCCTACACTCTCGTCATGGTCTGTGTGTCTCCGTCTCTGGGATCACCATGGTAACCAAAGTCAGCAGCGTCCCAATAAATCTGAAGGTTTCCATGTTTCAGCCTAACTAAAGTTGATCATTTTGTTTACTGGACCTTTTCAACCGTGACGTTGATCCTAACCCTAACCCAGGCTGTTTGTAGTCTGTGTCTACCAACCAATCACCATAGCAACCAGTGGCAGCAGCTGATTGGTTGAGCCTAAAATCTACACAGAGGCGTTTGACGGTGGAAAAGACACTGAAAATCTCTCAAAACTTTCTAGATTTGGTCTGGGCTCCTGACTGTACCACCCTCTATGGGTCAGCAATAAGAACTGCAGCTCCTGTTGCTCCCACACAGTTCTCACATCAGCATGCGTCCTGCAGTCCTCACACATTTTCCCAGGACTGTCAATAAGACATCAAGTTGTCCTGTTGTCACAGAACACAAAGAGAAGCCCAACACAGAACACTGACCCCTGCAGGCTGCCTGCAGCATGGCGGTGACCTCGCTCACCCACGAAACTGGAGCTGCCGTATCGGCGCGGTCCTGGCTCAGGTGTGGCGTTCACATGCTGCTCACGTTACTCCTGTGATCGTCACACTGGCTGCTCTGGAGTCACCTGACAGCTGAAACCCACCTCACATCGTAACGCTCACTACGACTCCAGGAAGCAGAAACACTCCAAACGCTCCGGATTCAAGTGTCCACAGATGTTCTCCAGGTATGTCGAGGAGACCATGTTATATATGAATAAGTACCATAAAGTTACGATGCTATACAACAGCTGATTTCAGCTGCAATCCAGAGACTCAGGTGTTCACAGATGTTCTCCAGATATGAAGAGAAGATAGAAGACACCCTCCCTGTGACTCTGAGACTGAAGCTGCGGTGCAATAAACCTCTGGAAGAAGTTCAAGGTGTTTGAGCTCCTGGAGAAACCCTGGAGAGCTCCTGGAGTAACCATGGAAAGCTCCTGGAGAAACCCTGGAGAGCTCCTAGAGAAACCCTGAAAAGCCCCTGGAGAAACCCTGAAGAAACCCTGGACAGCTCCTGGGGAAACCCTGGAAAGCCCCTGAAGAAACCCTGAAAAGCCCCTGGAGAAACCCTGAAGAAACCCTGGAGAGCTCCTGGGGAAACCCTGAAAAGCCCCTGGAGAAACCCTGAAGAAACCCTGGAAAGCTCCTGGGGAAACCCTGGAAAGCCCCTAGAGAAACCCTGGAGAAACCCTGGAAAGCCCCTGGAGCAACCCTGGAAAGCCCCCGAAGAGCCCCTGGAGAAACCCTGGAGAGCTCCTGGAGAAACCCTGGAAAGCCCCTGGAGAGCTCCTGGAGAAACCCTGGAAAGAGCCTGGAGTGATCAGAGGATCGACACACCTGAAGTCAGATCATGGGACTTGCAGGAGGTCAGAAGGCCACAGGACTTTTTCTTTTATTCTTTAAATGTTCTAAAATTAATTTCTGTTATTTTCTGTGCTTTTGTTCACTTCTTTCTTTCTTTTACCTCCTTCCTGCCTTTCTTCTCTCTCATTCTTTATTCCCTTCTTTCAGTCTCCCTTTTATTTACATTTCCCTTTCTTCCCTCCAATCGCTCATATTATTTCTGAATTTCATTCTTTAACCCTGACTCCCTCATCCCCCCCCCCCCCCCCCACACACACACCCCACATACCCCCCCCCCCCCCCCCCCCCCCCCCCCCCAACACACACACACACACCCCACACCCCCCCCCCCCCCCCTCCCCCCTCCCCACACACACTCTGGTGTGTTGCTGCTCTCAGGACAGACACAGGAGACGCTCCGCTCTGCTGAAGATGAATTAATCATTTATCGCTGTTATGAAAGAGACTGTCAGTGAAGTGTCGTCAAGCAAACAACTCCCCCACCCGTCAAACACCGTCCCTCCACTGTCATGGGCCTGTCTAAAGGTTCTATGTCTCCTCCACCTGTAGTAGTTCCCTGTCTCCTCCACCTCCTCCACCTGCAGAAGTTCACTGTCTCATCCACCTCTTTCACCTGTAGTAGTTCCCTGTCTCCTCCTCCTCCTCCTCCTCCACCTCCTCCACTTCCAGAAGTTTCCCGTCTCCTCCACCTCTTCCACCTGTAGTAGTTCCCTGTCTCCTCCACCTCCTCCTCCTCCAGAAGTTCCCTGTCTCCTCCACCTCCCAGAGTTCCCTGTGTCCTCCACCGCCAGAAGTTCCCTGTCTCCTCCACCTCTTTCACCTGTAGTAGTTCCCTGTCTCCTCCACCTCCTCCACCTCCAGAAGTTCCCTGTGTCCTCCACCTCCCGGAGTTCCCTGTCTCCTCCACCTCTTTCACCTGTAGTAGTTCCCTGTCTCCTCCACCTCCTCCTCCTCCAGTAGTTCCCTGTATCCTCCACCTCCTCCTCCAGAAGTTCCCTGTCTCCTCCACCTCCTGAAGTTCCCTGTCTCCTCCACCTCCTCCTCCAGTAGTTCCCTGTCTCCTCCACCTCCTCCTCCAGAAGTTCCCTGTCTCCTCCACCTCCTGAAGTTCCCTGTCTCCTCCACCTCCTCCTCCTCCTCCAGAAGTTCCCTGTCTCCTCCACCTCCTGAAGTTCCCTGTCTCCTCCACCTCCTCCTCCTCCAGAAGTTCCCTGTCTCCTCCACCTCCTCCTCCTCCTCCAGAAGTTCCCTGTCTCCTCCACCTCCTGAAGTTCCCTGTCTCCTCCACCTCCTCCTCCTCCAGAAGTTCCCTGTCTCCTCCACCTCCTCCTCCTCCTCCAGAAGTTCCCTGTCTCCTCCACCTCCTGAAGTTCCCTGTCTCCTCCACCTCCTCCTCCTCCAGAAGTTCCCTGTCTCCTCCACCTCCTCCTCCTCCTCCAGAAGTTCCCTGTGTCCTCCACCTCCCGGAGTCCCCTGTCCCTCTGACGTGCAGCTCAGAGTTTCATCTTTGCACCTAAAGGGGTGGAGGTGTTTGATGGAGCTCGGGTCCCACCTTGTCCAGGCAGCTGACTTTCTCCGTCGGGTAGACGATCTTCCCGCAGCGGGCGCACTGAGGGTTCATCCTCCGGAGCTGCGGTGCTGTCCGCCGGCCTGATGTCCGCTGGCTGTCCGCTGGAGGGGCGCTGTGGGCGGAGAGCAGAGTGACGGAGCTGCGGCGGGCTGTGAGTGGGAGCAGAGCTCCGTCCGGACTGAGCGACAAGCTGAAGATCCGAGATCCGAGATCCGAGCTCCACGATCAGACAAGTTACCGGAGCTGAGGGACCGGAAGCGAAGCGGAGGTCGACCCTTCACAGTAAAAGCACAGTCACTTTGATGACGACGATGAAGCTGATGATTGTTTTTGTCATTTTTGTTGTTGTTGTTGTTGGTGGTGGTGGTGGTGGTGGTGGTGGTGGTGTGTGTGTGTGTGTGTGTGTGTGTGTGTGTGTGTGTGTGTGTGTGTGTGTGTGTGTGTTATAGACATTGATATACAGTCATAATGCTCTGATTGCTTTTACTTGCCGAGGTCAGTGGCATTACACTATGTAGGTTTCTTTTTTCAGAAAAGATTAAGAATGATCATTGTTATCTTTGTTGATGATGATGTTGTTGGTATTGTTGTTTTTGCTTAATTTATATAGAGCCAAATTCAGCACAGTCATTAAAGGCAGTTTTCAGGAGAAACCCCACATGAGCAACAACAAGCCAGTGTGTAAAGTATTCTTACTGGGAATCTCCACCCAGTCTACATATGCCTAACATCTCTCACCTTTATCAGCAGTGTGTCATTCCTCTGTTCTGTTGAATATTTGCCCCCATCAGTGTAGCAGCAGTTTAATATGAGCACACGTCGCCCCCTGTTGGTCCATCTCAGTATCGACTCCACACAGAGGTTTACAGTCAAGCTGATGGACTGGATTCAGTCCAGGGACACATTTCGTCCCTCTTCTCAATATGGGTCCAGACCAGTGAAGACCACCGAATATATATATATATATATATATATATATATATATATATATATATATATATATATATATATATATATATATACTGTATATTAGGGACGTCCTGATCACACTTTCTGGCCCCCGATACCGATCCGATTTTTCAGAATTGAGTATTGGCCGATACCGATACTTTCCCGATCCGATACTTACATTGCTATTGCAAATATACTCAGTAGTGTATTTTTGGAGCGACTAAGATGTCTGAAGCTAAAAGTACTATTGGTAGAAGCTTTGTTTATCTAGAAATTATTGTAAAACTCACTTATTGAATCAAGATTCTTCTCTTTCTCTTTGGTTGTTGTTATAAACTGAGGAACATCCACACAACGAAAAACTATCTTTGTTCTCCCTGTCCTTCTCGTCCACACCTCACTATGAACACGGCTCAACACGAGGCTTCAGGGTATGTAGTACACATGCCAGGCCGTTAGGGGCGCTGTGACTCACTAAACACAATAAAAACACAGAAGAAGACAGACCACATAGAAATATAGAAGTAGACTTCTGCATATAAGCACATAACCCACTATATATAACTCTAGTTTTATAGGTCTATGGCCCCGCTCCGCCTGCTTCTAGCTTCTGCAGCTCCACCCGAGCTTCTAGTCCCTGATTGTTGTGGTTAGTAGGTGACGTAGTGGACAGAGTTTTATTTTATTGTTTTTAGATCAAATCACTAATATCGGCCCGATCCGATATTTCACTTCTGGGGAGAGGAGCAACAATCAAAACGATGGTCCTGCCTAAAATGAACTCCATCTTCTCAATGATCCCAACAAAACCACCAAAAAGCTGCTTTAACACTCTGGATTCTCACGTCTCAACATTCTGATGAAAAACCAACCATCAGGTAGAAGTTTAAAAACACTCCAGAACACCAAGGACCAAGGTGGCTTAGAACTCCCAAACTTTATACTCATTATCTGGCCAATAAAGTACTTTATGTAGTAAAATGGATGAATCAGAAAGCCTTAGATGAAGGCTGGCTAGACATTGAGAAAACCTTGTGTGAAGATCTCCAGACCAGAGATCTTCCCTTCTTCAGTCCTTCATCAAAGAACCCAGCTGCTTTAAAAGCATCAATAGAACCACGTCTCTGACAGCTTGCTGGGAGGTTCTTCACCCCCTCTGGAACAATCCTGACATCCTGCAAAGAAAGAAACCAAGAAACTTCCCAAGATGGCAAAATAAAGGAAGAAGAACCTTAGAAGAACTTTCCTCCAGTAACTCTTTGGTTCCATTGAATGAGCTAATAGAACCATCTGCTATCAGTCAGAACAAGTATCTGGAACCTCTTCAGCTTCAGTCAATAATCCCAAGTCAGTGTAATCTAGAAGAGATTGAGCTGAACTGACCTCAGACAGTGACAAAGCTCCTGAAGATCTCAGCTCCTAAACCTCTTTCTAAAATCATCTCAATCCTGGAGCTTCAAATATCTCAACATCCCTTCAACCTCCAGATGGGAAGAAGATCTCAACATCACCAGACCCAACGTTTGGTCACTACTCTGTACTAGTACATTAGTACTCTAATAACACCACCATACTGCTCAGACAGTACAAGCTCCTTCACACAGTACTTTACAATACAAGGTCCTTCACAGAGTACCTTACAATACAAGGTCCTCCACAGAGTACTTTACAATACAAGCTCCTTCACAGAGTACTTTACAATACAAGGTCCTCCACAGAGTACTTTACACAGGACAAAGGATGTTCAAGATGGGTCTCACTCCCACTAACATATGTTCAAACTGCACAGGTGATCTCCCCGATACTATCTACACACTGATCTCCCTGATACTATCTACACACTGTGATCTCCCTGATACTATCTACACACTGATCTCCCTGATACTATCTACACACTGTGATCTCCCTGATACTATCTACACACTGATCTCCCTGATACTATCTACACACTGTGATCTCCCTGATACTATCTACACACTGATCTCCCTGATACTATCTACACACTGTGATCTCCCTGATACTATCTACACACTGTGATCTCCCTGATTCTATCTACACACTGATCTCCCTGATACTATCTACACACTGTGATCTCCCTGATACTGTCTACACACTGTGATCTCCTGATACTATCTACACACTGTGGTCTCCCTGATACTATCTACACACTGTGATCTCCCTGATACTATCTACACACTGTGATCTCCCTGATACTATCTACACACTGATCTCCCTGATACTATCTACACACTGTGGTCTCCCTGATACTGTCTACACACTGTGATCACTTTTACAAGTAGTCAAACCTTTTTAACCGATAATACCTCAATAAAAATCCATCTGCTCCTTTTTCAATTTTTTAATTGCCAATTGGATATCCTCTTTGGTTATAAAAAGTCTGTTATTTTGTTCACCTGTCAGAGTTGTGTTGGGCCTGCTGGTTCCTCCCGGTCCGCTGATCCTGAACTTGCTTGTCTAAAAAAGTCTCAAGACAGCAGGATACGTTTTACCATTTATTTGAGTAATTGGAGACAAATGCAATGAGCAGCGCTGGCCACCAGGTGAACTCACGCAGGAGGACACCCAAAGTGTCTCGAACTTCCCGGGACTCACAGTTTTCTTCTGGGCATAGGCCCCGCCCTCACATGGGGTTGGTCTTTTTGCAATTGGTCAATTTTGGTTTTGACGTCTGTTTCCCAGTGAAATGAGACGTTGCATGTTTGATGAAACTGTGTGTGTGTGTGTGTGTGTGTGTGTGTGTGTGTGTGTGTGTGTGTGTGCGTGTGTGTGTGCGTGTGTGCGTGCGTGCGTGCGTGTGTGTGTGTGTGCGTGCGTGCGTGTGTGTGTGTGTTGTTTCGCCCAGAGAAACTAACAAACCAAATTAATGAGTCTAAAATTCTTTAGTCGTTCTTAACTCACGGACACCGAGACTCCGCAGCACTGTGACTGAACTAACAGGGATGTCTGGACGGCTCCCTGGTTCAGGCTTTTGCAGTAACATTGTGACCCAGTTAATCATATTATTTGCCATCCCTTCAAGAGGGTAGGCGGATATTTACGTCACAATTTGACTTTGTGTTTTTTTCCAACATTCGGATTGCCTATCATGGCTTCATGCGTCTCGTTACACTGCCCCCTACAGGTGTGGCTGCTCATAGCGGCTCTGAACCAGGTGTTTATGCGGGTCCATGTCAATGAAGATTTTTTTGTAAATGTAGGGAGAGAAATATCCATTTTTGTAAAAACCTGGGTACGTGTAAACGTGGCATAAGTCCCTTCGAAGTATACGTTGCACCAGTCAAAACATGCGTCATGAAGAGGAAAAAACAACATTTGTAAGTCGTATTTGTTTGGAAATGTACTTCACAAACTCCGAGAGGCAAGTTACGCTTTCTCCTCAAGGAGCCGAATCAAAAGTAAATCTGGTTCCAGAGTCGCCAATGAGCTCCTGCACCAGAGTCTGAGTGTCTCTGTCCTCGTCAACATGTGTTTAGATTTATTATCTGTAAAATGTCTTGGATTGTTCTGAAGTCAAGCTCTGTATTTCAACATGCACAATTTTCACATTTTATTTCTTTTCTCTCATTTGAAAATGTTTATTTAGTAAATGAGAGAATATTATTTCAGAAGTCAGATATACTTTCAGTTCCATGTTACACGATGATTATTGTCAAACCGTTTTTGAATTTCACTGAATTCATTTGATCCGACACGTTGATAGAACTACGAGGCTCTTAAATATATATCATCCATCTTCTAATCCCTTTAAAAGTAGTCAGGGTGGCGGGACGCTGGAGACAGTCCCAGTTTACCAAATAACATGCATGGTTTTGGACTGTGGCATATACATATATATATATATATATATATATATATAGCTTCTGCCAATAGTGCTTTTAGCTTCAGACATCTTAGTTGTTCCAAAAATACACTATTGAGTATATTTGCAATAGCAATGTGGGTATCGGATCGGTATCAGCCGATACTCAATTCTGAAAAATCGGATCGGTATCGGGGGCCACAAAGTGTGATCGGGACCTCCCTAATATATATATATATATATATATATCTATATATATATAGATATATATATCTATATATATATGTATATATCTTCCAGACTTATGAATGAAGTAACTATGTCAAACTGGACCTCTGAAAACTTTCATTGAATACCCCTGGTATTCAATGAAACAGCAGCAACGTCCCCGTCCTTCACATGACCGATGCGCTGACCGTCTGGGAACCTTCCTATGATGTTGCACCAGTAGGATCCTGTTCCAAGAGCAGTTCTTTGATAAACACTCATCAAATTACTGGTTTGCCCACATCGGTCCCTTTGAGACTGAAAGACCTGATGTGTCAAAGAAAAACAACTCCTTCAAACTTACTGATTCTCAACAGAAAAGTAAATTTTTTAAATTGTAATTTAAATTTTATTATTAAGCTTTAAAAAGGTACAGTAGTTAATCACCAGTGATTAACTTACTGACAAATGTATCATTTACAGTATGAACATTCAAATAAGAGTAGTCTGATAAACAATTCAAGAAAACATTGAGAGAGAAATACGACGTTTTCCAGTGTTTCATATTGAGAAGCACATTAAATTCTAATATAACTAGTTACCAAACAGAAGTAAGACACCTAACCCAACATAACCCAACCCTCATCCAAAATGGCTAAAAGGTTCAAACATCTTCAACTGCTCAATCGCTAAAACAGCTAAAAGCATAAATTGGAAATTAAACACAAAAAATTACAATATTAAAATATTAAAATACTAAAATGACTGGAATGTTGTGAATTGCTAAAACTGCCAAAAACACAACCCCTAGCTAAAGAAGCCAAACACACACACACACACACTCACACACACACACACACACACACACACACACACACACACACACACACACACACACACACACACACACACACACACACACACACACCTAAAATGGCTAAATAACTGAAACAGCTAAAATCATTAAAAGATCTGATTTAGCTAAAAAAAAAAAAAAAAAGCAGAAAGTAGGAAATTCCCTCCAAAAGTTAATGACAGGAAGCCAGGAAGAAACATCAGAATAAAACATCTATTTATAGACAGAGTTGTGATTTACATGCATTGTTTTTTCTTTTTTTCCGATTAGACTCATTTTCATTCGGTCGTTTTGAGGCTAAACATGCTAGCTAAAAACCAGTGACGATGCCGTGACGAAAAGAAGATTATTGTAAAGATCAGAATGATCAGGCAAAGTAGCCCCACAGAAACACGTTCGCAGCAAGCAGTAAGACAGCGTTAGCATTGCACACGTTCCTCCAGAGTGGCGCCTCCCACAGACTCGTCAGCTCACTGCTCGCGACTGGCGTGGACGCGGATGCTGGACCGCCAAGGCCACAGAGCCTTGAGACCACCCGCTTCCAGAGGGGGGCCCTTGGGCGGTCCGGATTGGAACTGGGCTCTGGGACCCCTGGACTGGAGGCTGGAGGTTCGGTAGCTTCATGGCTATGCCTGGACCACCAGGTCAACCTGTGCAGCTGAAACGCAAAGAAAGACGCTGAAAAGTTTCACTTTAGTTTATGTCACGTATGAAGCTACTTGATGCTAGCCCAGGAGCGTCAGTCCACACAACTAGTCGGACCTGCTCCATTGAGCCTTTACTGTGAAACAAGGCCAGGCTGCCTTAACAGGGAGGGTGTGAGGCTGTCACTTGATCTGGGAAAGTTCATAAACTATCATTGTACGCCAACGACCTCCTTTTATACATGATGTCCAATCCAGCTGTGTCTCTCTGTGTTTTTCAATGTCTTCAACAAATCTGGGTCCTACTCAGGCTAGAAATGAACTCTCCACAAGAGGGACATTTTCCCCTTCAACTCCCAAGTCAAAAATATACCTCAGACTTTTTCCTTTTTAAATATGTGCTGTAGATGGATTTAAATATTTGTCTTTCTCTCAGTAACTTATTAAATCAACCTTTCTCCCTTTGGGTTATGGTTAGTGCAAACTACATTTCAACAGATGGAGTCTTCGTCCATTATCCCTACTTGGTGGAGTTTGCTGAGTTAAGTTGGCTGTTTTAACCAAGTTCTTATAGCTTTAATTCACATATCCCACAGCTTTTACCCATAAGGTTCTGTTCACACGACAATGAAAACCAGTGAAAGAGGAAAACCTTTGCTGCGTTTTGGGTGTCAGTCAACGCCAACGGTGGTCGTTGTCACTTGAAAACTCAACCTTTCGACAACGGCTCCAAAGGTGGCACTTTGTGAAAATGTTCTGGCTCCATCCCATGTAGACAGCAGCAGCACTACTACAGTGCAGTAGTAACTAGTTCTTCTGCACATGTGCTAGTAGATGGACAGTAACAAACATGGCGGCCATCAGAGTGGCATGATGCCCAGGACATATCTAATACTTTTATAGGCCATAAAAAAAGAAAGCCTATGCAAAGTCACTCAAGGACGCACGGTTCTGCTCTAATATCAGCAATAGCAGCTCATTTCTATCATAAATCATCTCAATTTCAGTCGCAAACCCAGTGGGAATCCTCAGAGGAGCAGTGCAACGATTCCTCACCTTCTTCTAAGACCGACACCGTTCACCCCCATCGGCCCCCAGTCCTTCACTCCCTTCAGCACCTCTGGGAAGTCTCACAGTCTGAAGTAGAAGCCCTCATCAGGGAAATGAAACAACCCACCTGCCTCATGGACCCCTTACCCACAACACTGATCCACAGTGGTGGACCTGGCTGGTTTACTGCCCCGGGGCAAAATCAACAAGCACCCGAAGACCTTCCTTTTTAATGAGACTTTTAATTCTCTGTAATGGCTATTTTTAAATTTTAGGTGTTTGTGTTGTTTCTTTTTTTAATGGGAAGTGCATTGGAAAAAAATATTATCATTATTATTATTATTAGTATTAGTATTATATTGGGAGTTTTATAGTTGACAGTCATCGTAATAACGATCCAACTGGGCCGTCTGTCCATATGAATGTCCGTGTTCTCCCACTGCTAATGTTTCACATTTTACTGTTTCAATGCACAGAGAAAATACCAACACAAGAACAAAGCCCACGAGCCCAAACCATCAAGTTATCCTTTTAAACAAGAAGAAATGCAAATATAGTCTCATTAGCCATAAAAGTAATGATAACAACACAACAACATATTTACATAGTTGTATAGATTAAGTTAAAAAACAAAAACTAGATCAATAAAACTAGATTTAGTCAAGAAAAAATAAAAAGGATGAAAATAAAACTGTTGTAGTTTGTGTCCAATCATAAGTAAAGAGCAACCAGTCTTCATTTGGCCGTTAAACTCTGGGTCAGAGTTGGAAAATTACAGGGGGAGAAAACCCCCCCCCCCACAGGGCAAATTCCTCAGGTCTGCAGGTATATGATTTAGAAAAGGTGTCCAAATTGTTAAAATAGTTATACTGCTATAACCCTCCCTCATGTGGCCTTTCATGAGGGAGGATAGTAAAGATCTTCCTGTACCAGAGAGTGATACTAGGTGGGGCCGTTTAGATCCAGTATTGCAGTATAGACCCAGTATTGCAGTATACACGTCCGAGCAAATAGAAGGAGGTTTTCAACCAGCTTAGACTGTGATGTGGTAAGTCTCTAGTCTAGAGGGAAGGCCTCGGAGGAAAACACCAGCGTCTTCATTCACTTTCTTTATAAATATCCCACTGACCTTTGAAATTTGTGACCAGAATTTCAAAATAAATTTGCATTCCCAGAAGTAGTGGCAATACGTGCCCCTTTCCAAGGTGCATTTAGTGCATAGAGGTGAATTAGAGTGGTCAGTCGTAAGTATCTTATACTGAGTTTCTCTCAACCAGTTACGAGTAGTGATGGACCTGATCAGGTATATGGATGCTCGCCAATCATCCTCAACATATCCATTGTTCAAGTCCTTTCCCCATTTATGAGCGATGTCTGGGGACGGACGTTGTCTCTGCGGCTCCTGTTCATGCTGCCCTCAGCTCGGTCCATTACCGTCTTAACTTTGTTTTCCTGAGTCCAGCTAACTTAGACTCGAGAGAAGCGGTGCGATCCTCGCCGTCAGAGATGCAGTTATCCACTTTGTATTGTCTACCACCCGGCAGCTTAGTTTGTCCAGAGTAACATGCAGCTCTACTAACTTCTGCTCCAGAAAAGAGCCACTGTTTTCGGTGACGGTCTTGGAAACCATGTTGGCCACGTTTCTCTCAAACGACTCAATGTCGCCATGCTCGCTTGGTTCCATGGCTTCCTGGCGAGCTCTACGCGGTGCATCTCACCTCATAACTTCCCCTCTAGAGCTGGACATGTTCTCCAACAGCTCAAAATATCTAACTTTTATCTGTTAAAAATTCAGTTTATCGGCTGAGGGAGCAGAGGTCAATGAAAGCGATCCTCTCAGTCCGAATGCATCACGTGACTTTATTTTTAATTTGACCTTCTTCTTTTTCTAAATTTTAGACTTGTATATTATTTGCGTAGGATGGGATCGTGGGAGAGATAATAAACAAAAGAGAAAATGGAAACAACTGACTGTACCATTTCTTTACATTTTTCTAATGTTTAAAACAGCTTAAACCAAAATTCTGATGCCTAAAACTTCAAAAAGAATAAATAAATAAACAGGTTAAAAAGCAGAAAATTCATAAATGGCAAAAGAAATCACGTGCATGCAGACTGCATTGTGTGTGCGCTCCGCTATGAGGAGACGCCCCACGATGTTCTACACCACAGTACTTTATAATAATGAAGTGATACTTTTGGTTCATCAGTAACTATAAAACACTCAAAGTACAGAGTGCTATAAATGAAAGATTGGATTTTTTTTTTTGCCAAGAAAAGGCTAATTTCTTGTGCCTTTTAATGGCTTAATGTGAAAGAGAACTTTAGTTGTTGATCAGCGTGTGTTTACGTAGGTTGCTATTGGAAACGGCTGTAGAGCTGCGCTCTATCATTCTACACCTCCATTCCTCTTGATGTTGAAACACTTGATTCAGACACATCCAGAAATACAGCGGGGATTAGGGTTGCCACCCGTCCCTTAAAATACGGATTCGTCCCGTATTTGGCCATTAAATGGTGCGTCCCGTATTGAGCTAAAACGGAACGTTGTTTGTTCCGTATTTGCATAAATTTAACCAGACATGTCCATCAGGCCGTCAATCGCACGCACACACACACACACAAACCACTAAATATGAGAATTGTAAACAAAATAAAACGCAGGGAATGCCAAGGCCAGCAATATTGTTGTGGCGGGATATACAGTACGTAGGACCCCTGCTCCTCCGGCGCGTCTGCCCCACCCCTAATTTCACCGGACGCGGACACTGACAGCGTCTTGCGCTGTCACGGAGTGTTGGAGAGAGAGAGAGAAAGCGATGACACACACCAGCGATCCTGCGCTGCACAAACCGAATTTTAAAGATGTCTTGTACACCCAGTGCCTCACCTCGTCCTCCTCAAAAAAGAAAGCGTTTGCAGAAGTACAGGAGAGAGTGGGAAGAGGCGCATCATTGGCTAAATAGCGTCATTGGGAGCGATTACAAAGCCAGTTGCAAGGTGTGCCGGCGAGAGTTTTCAGTGTCACACGGTGGACTGTCTGATATCAAACAGCATGCCTCAGGAGAACAGCACCGTCGATATGTTCAGAGAAGACCCAAGCATCAGTGTCACAGTTTTTCATCCCTCAAGCATCCCCTGAAGCTGATACAGTAAGGACCATCATGGTTGTATTGATTTAATAAAATATACTTGGATTTCATTTAATGTTTAGGATGTGGAGGTTTTCGAGTCTGACAATAATAATTATTATTGCAGTGTTACTAATCAATTAATCATAGTGATAGGTTAACATTGAATAAATAAATGCATCTATATATATATTCCCTAGATTAAAAATGTTAAAATGTTTGTAGTAGAGATTTCTGTATATTCAGTGGTTCTCAAGCTGGGGTAAGTGGCGTGTACCCCTGGGGGTACTAAAACCTCTCAGGAGGTACCCAGAAAAATGTGTCTATACAATAATCATATTTATTTTATTTTATTTAACATTATTATTGTTATTATTATTATTATTATTAGTAGTAGTAGTTGTTGTTTTTTTTTGTTTTTTGTTTTTTACATGCACATACTTTTCCCTCATCCATCAATAACAATTTGTGGCACAACTTTTAAACATACACCAAAAGGTGATGTTCAAATTCTAAAACAAGCAAAACATCAGCAATAAATTAATAAAAAAAGGCCTCAATTGAATGTTAAAGGTTGGACAAGACACAGGAAAGAGTTTAGACGAGCCTGCAGACACAAATAAATAATGTAAAACCTTAGCTAAAGGGTACATGGGGCAATAAAGTTTGTGAAATACTGTTCAATGTAAAATATATAGTTTTTTAGTGTGGTTTTATTGTTTGGATGACTTGACTTTCTTTCCAGTCATAAGACAGGTAGCAGAAAAATATTGTTTACAACCACTATTAATGGTGGCACTCTCTCCTCCCCGCTAGGTAACTGCAGCCGAGGTGACACAGGTGTACCACACAGTCAGACACAACCTAAGCTACAACAGTGCTGATTGCTCACATAAATTAAATCAAAAGATTCTACCGGATTCCAAAATTCTAAAAAAAAAAGACTATTGGAAGAACAAAAGCAGAGGCAGTGGTTAAGGATGTCCTGGCTCCAAAGGCAGTGAGTGATGTTCTCAAGACCCTGGCTTCGGATAAACCCCTCCCATTCTCCATACAAACGGATGCATCAAATAAAGGCAACGGGAAGATGTTTCCCCTTGTTGTGCAATATTTCAGTCCACAATGTGGGGTCACCAACAAAATGCTCGATTTCATAGAGAATCCCGATGAGTCTGCTGCTGGGATTGTAGCTCTCATAGAGCAGTCACTGCACAAATGTGGCTTGTCATTTGATCAAGTTACAGCATTTAGTGCAGACAATACCAATGTAAATTATGGAATTCACAATTCTGTCTTCACGAACTTGCAGAAGAAACAAAAACATCTGTTAAAAGGAAACTGCCATGCCCACATTGTACACAATACAGTAAAGCAGGCGCTTGACCAATTCACTGTGGATGTGGAAAATATTGTACTGAAGGTCTTTGGCTATTTTTCCACATCTGCCAAAAGGAGGGAATCACTCAAAGAGTTTTGCTGGTTTTGTGATGTTGAGTTCCAGGAAATTCTACGACATGTCACAACCAGGTGGCTGTCCCTTAATCCAGCCATAAACCGGCTACTACAAACTTGGGCTGCACTGAAGTCTTACTTTATCAGCCTGGGAGAGGAGTGTCCCAAACAACTTAGAGCTTTGTTAAAGCTCAGTGAGGACTCAACTGTGGAAGGTGGAGACATTGTGGAGGTTTACCTTCTCTTTTGCAATAATATCCTTTCTCTATTTGAGGAAATTGTAAAGAAGCTGGAGAGAAATGAAACCACTTGTGTTGAGTTATATTCCATCATGGAAAACTTCAAGCAAAAACTTACACAGAGACGAGATGACCAGTTCTATGGCTACTTAACTAAAGTTAAGCTGCAGTGACTCTGTCCATGTGATGCAGACATGGCAAGAGCAGATTTCACTGCATTTATCAATACAGCACTCTCATATGTTGAAAAATGGTTCAACTTTTCAGAGGACAACTGGCTGTTCTCACTGCAACCTCTTTCTCTGCACAATGGAACCTTGACCTTCAATGACATGGAGAGGGTGACCACCAAGCTAAACCTGATTCATAAAGTCAATATGGATGAACTCCATGATGAATGCTCCACAGTGAACCCCATTCTGAAGAGGTTCAAAGAAGATGCTGAAGATGACTGGAAGTCCAAAGGTGTGGCCACCAGGTGGGTGGCTCTCTTTCAAGAAGCTGACCTGCCTAACATCTTGTCCATCATCAGCCACATCCTGAGTATCCCAGCATCCACTGGATATGTGGAAAGAATATTTTCCAGAATGGCCAACAAATGGAGTGCATGCAGGAACAAATGCTCCTTGGAGCTCATGAGGAGTGAGCTTCTTCTCCTGTTCAGAGTTTTACAACAGCGCTTTAAAAGACAAAGAGTTACTCAGTTCTGCAAGGAGTAACAAGAAGTACACTTGGAAAAAGAAGTGATTCAGGCAGGAAAAGAGTGAAATCAGTTCAAATGTGGCCTACTCCACAGACCGGTTTTGATGAACCAGGCGGTTAAGTCTGTTTTGCACTTTTTTTTTTCTTATTTGAATAAGCAGGTGAATATGTTTAGAAGTGTATGTTCTTTTTTTCCTCTCTAAGTGTTCATAGAATGTCAGTTACGCATTTTAAATTGCATTATGTTTTAAATTGATTTAATTTATTTTTAAAAGTTCATTGTTGCACACTCCATACAGACATCTTTTAGATGCTCCTGCTAATACCATGTTTCAGATAATAGATTTCATTCAATGTGTTCCTTATAATAAAGCATTTCAAGCTTTAACTTTGACTAATTGATTTCTTCATCACCCCTTTACTGAAAACACTGACACAAATTAGATACACCAGTTCTATGGGTGCCGCACCCCACAGGGGACGGGCCCGTGGGGGCCATGGCCCAGGGGCGTCCCTTATTTTTTTTTCTGAAAGGTGGCAACCCTAGCGGGGATACATGTTTCAGAAAGGCAGATTTTGGAGCTGCTGAGATTTACATACTCGTTTTTTGGGCCAAGATGAATTTTCCATGTCTGTAATTCACATGGTGCAGTTAGACAAGACCGATATCTAATGTGCTCCGCATCATTTGATCACAAAACGTCCAGATAAGCAAATAACACGGGGATGGAGGCGTTCCCATGCGTAATTTATTTCTCTATGGCCACTCAGGGGCTCCAAACAAAACTATTAAAAAAAGAAAATGAATCAAATAATTAAAATGGCTAAATTAATTTAATTGATTAGAATAGCTAAAATGTCTTTTTTAAAAAACTGCTGAAATAGTTAAAATAGACTAAGTCAATTTAGATGAAAAGAGAAATGACTTTTAATAACAAAATAACAGCTAAAAGGTCTTTAGCTAATAGCTCAAACTGTGTCAACCAATTAGAAAAAATAAACAAATAAAGAAATGCTAGAATATTTCATATGGCCAAAAATGCTAGATGGCTTCAAAAAGAGGCTGAAATGGCTGAAACAGCTTGAGCCATTAAAACAAAAGGCTAAAATGAATAAAACTGCTAAACCCAGCTCAAATGGCTGAGGCTAACAGTGAATTCCTTACATTTTCTTGGGGCATGGCGGCGGTGGATAAGCTAACAGCGATGATGATGAAGCAGGTCAGACCAAACAGGATAAGGGCAAAGTAGAGGTAGTGGACTTGGCGAAGGATGGTGGGACGGTGGTCAGTTTCCCCGCAGGATGGAGGCGAATACGAGAACTCCAGCGCCAGGCGGACGATCCCAACCACAAGGCCGCTCATCAGACCCCAGAATGCCCCCTGAAAGCAAGAACCAAACCACCACACCACAAGTCATTGTCTTCTCTCAAAGTCAAAATTCCAAAATGCTACTGTAGGAATTTATGGATGTTATTAGCATTAAATTACTGTAAGTAATAGATTACTGAAAGTAATAAATCACTGGAAGTAATTTTATGAAAATAGAAACTATTAATGGAAGTAAACTGTCATTTACTCATTAACAACTCCTAAAGTAATTGATTAATTACTTAACGTTAATAAATTATCAAAAATAATTCATTAATGAAAAATTTCTTCATTAATAGTAAAAAGGGGCACCACCAGAGAATCTGGAAATAGATAATTACTAAAATAGCAGTCTCATTTGGAAAATGGTTTATTTAAGTTAATATTTCTGTGTAAAAATATAATAATCTTAAATAAAATAGAAGGTTTGAGATCCGAGCACAGACTGTTACAAACCAGTGAATTGTCAACAATAAATACACAATAATCACCAAAAATCGTTCAATTCAGCTAACAGACATTTATTAACCAAATATATTAATTCATAAATAATTCTGAAATCATCTCATAAATCAACACATTCACGTAGCAAACTACATCTAACACGGAGATCTAATCTATTAAACAGCAACACTATGTACTGTGTGTGTGTGTGTGTGTGTGTGTGTGTGTGTGTGTGTGTGTGTGTGTGTGTGTGTGTGTGTGTGTGTGTGTGTGTGTGTGTGTGTGTGTGTGTGTGTGCGATAAGGCTTGAGTGGGGATGTAATGATCTCGAACATCCGCCAGAGGGAGGCAGACATCAGGTTCGGTGTGATGAGGGTGAATGGGTGTAATGACCTCGAACGTCCACCGAGTGATGGATTCAATTCAATTCAATTCAATTATATTTGTAAAGCGCTAAATCACATCAACAAACATCTCAAAGCCTCTTACAATGATAGAGGACAAAAGAACCCAACTAAACCTTCCAAAGCATGAGTTGGGATCCTCACCCAAGATGGCGACACAACCCGAGTTGCCGTGGCGATAGGAAGACGCTATCAGAGGTCACGTGACGACCGGACGGCTTTGTCGGCCCAGCTCTGAACGCCAGAGTTCTAACTGAATGTCGGAACATGCAGCTAGAACTCTGGTGATCGTACAGATGTGTTCAGCAGCACCAGACAGCAGTTTGGTTGCTAAATGTAACTATGTGTGTGTTAGGTATTAGTGAAGGTTTTCTTATATTCATATATATTATCCGACTTCCGTGGAGAGGTCAATTTATTTTAGTTTGTTATATATATATATATATATATATATATATATATATATATATAAAGTAATATTTTAATAATAATAGTAAATTAATCTCTTTATCCCCTTGTTTGTTTTCTTGAGGGATTATTTCAGTATTTGTTATTTATTATTTTTGTAGGATTCGGTGAAGCCCGCCTCTCCGCCTATAAATAGGCGGTGTCTAAAGCGTTCGGGGCTGCCCTCTCTCGATGAATCCCGTACTGACACGCAGCCCGGCGGCTTCTCTACTTCGACCTCTCCCATTCGTACCCGCAGTCAGGCGGCTTCCTTCTCCGGCTCTTCCGCCTTCGTTGTATGTTTGGTGTTAGCGCAGATCCTTTCTCCCTGGTGGGATCGGTGGTCCTGTTTTCGTTTTTTGTTTGTCCTGCAACAGTAGGTTGGGGTTTTTGTTTGTTAGATTGGGTGTTGGTACCGGCTCCGACGGCCCTGTACAGGGTTGGCCCGGTACCGCACCTGTTTGTTTGTTTGTGCCAGTCCACAAGGTACTTGTTCTTTTGGATATTTTTGGTAGTTTAGGACACGGGGTGGTTTTGGGTTTTGTCGGGGTCTAGTTTGTACCTAACCCGCTTGTTTTTCAGGTTCAACGTTTTTTTGAATTAAAAACCCACGAGTGAATTAAAAGAAAATTAAATAAAAATTGTAAAAATCCACCTGTTTCCCAGTGTCCTTCCAGATATGTTCCGTCCCTCCTCGGGGTGTAACATATTTATGGGGGCTCGTTCTAATTAAAATTCTGGCACGTAGTCATTTGTCGCCCTGTAGTTACCTTTGTGTTTTGGCCCTTTGTTTTGTGGGTGAATTTTGCTGGTAACTTTGGTATTAAGGGGTGTTTCGTTTGGACTTCGTTTTGGACATTTTTTTTGGTGTTATTTTGAGTGAGATGAGAGACTAGTCAGGACTTTTGTGTAGTTTATTCTGACTTTTGTGTGTGTGTGTGTGCGATAGACAGTGGTACTTGGGGTGGCTGCACATTTTGAGCGATCATGTCTCTTAAACTGAATCTGGAAGAGTTTGTAAAAACACCGAGCATTGAAGTGATTGACAGGTGTACGAGAGAGCAGTTAATAATGCTTGCAGATCATTATAAAGTAGCCGTTTCGAAACAAGGTAAGAAGGAGGTTGTAAAATCTGAGCTGCTTGAGGCACTTGTTGAGAAGGGAATCTTGCCGATGTCGGAATTCCCAGCAAAAAGTCCTCGTTTGTCCTCCAGTGAGGACTCTGTCCGTTTGAAGGAGCTGGAAGTGGAGCTCCAACGATTGTCTTTGGAGAAAGTGAAAGTTGAGCAAGAGGCTCAAATTCGCCTGCGTGAGCTTGAGCTGGCCATGCAGCAGCACCAGCAACATAAGGTAATCGCGTTTGATGTGAGTAGAAATATGCGTCTTGTTCCACAATTCAATGAAAAAGATGTGGACAAATATTTTACTCTTTTTGAGAGAGTGGCCGAGTCTCTTAAATGGCCTAGAGATGCGTGGACAGTTTTGTTGCAGTGTTCACTGGTTGGAAAGGCGCAGGAAGCGTATGCGTCATTGTCTGCTACGGATAGCCTCGATTTTGAGAAAGTTAAAGCTGCGGTTCTTCGGGCTTATGAACTTGTCCCGGAGGCCTATCGGCAGAAATTTAGGAGGCTGAGAAAGCAGTACACTCAGTCTTATGTGGACTTCGTGAGGGAGAAAGAAGTGCTCTTCGATCGGTGGTGTGCGTCTCAAAAGATCACTGATTTCAACCAGCTTAAACAACTAATATTAATGAAGGATTTCAAAAATTGTCTCCCGGAAAAAGTCACCACATATTTAAACGAGAGCAAAGTAACTGAGGTGAATAAGGCGGCTGTGTTGGCGGAAGAATATGTACTGACGCACAAATCGGGATTTACAGCGCGCCCCATTGCATTCAATACATTTGGCCGAGTTACTGGCAATGGCAAGGAAGGTAAAAATGTGTGTGAGGCGTTGGAACCTGTCCCGAGCTCGTTGTCCAGTGCAGACGTTAAATCTGATGCAGTTGGGGGCAAGAACAAAGAAGACGTGACCTGCTTCTATTGTAGGAAAAAAGGGCACGTCATTTCTGGTTGTCCGGTGCTGAAAAAGAAAAATACAAGGCCAGTGGCTCTGATCAAGACTGTGTGTCAAGTTGAGCAGTCACTTACGTGTCAAAAAGCCTGTGATTACGCGGACTTCAAGCCATTTGTCATGGACGGGTTTGTGTCGGTGTCCGGTGAATGTAAACTCCCTGTGAAAATCCTGCGCGATACGGCGGCCTCTCAGTCTTTTATTCTGGAGGGTGTTTTGCCGCTAAACCATGACACTGTGGTTGGTGCGGTGGTCCCTGTGCGTAGTTTCAATATGCAGGACATTGGCGTTCCTCTGCACAAAATCATCATTCAGTCAGACCTGTGGTCGGGAGACGCTGTGGTGGGCGTGCGCCCTGATTTCCCGATAAATGGAGTGTCCGTGATCATGGGGAATGATTTAGCAGGAGGCAGAGTGCTTGTTACGCCTGAAGTCACACCGGTCCCTATTGTGTCCAACTGTCCGGACGAGCTAGCACGGGAATATCCACATGTTTTTACATCTTGCGCCGTTACGCGCGCAGCTGCGCAACGTCAGATGGAGCAGGAAAAAGAAGACATTGATTTGAGTGACAGTTTCATGCGTGACTTTGAAGCCGACATTGTTCAAGACGCAGAGCCTATATTACCTACACAGGGCAATGTGAAGTGTGAAAAATCTGTGCCTGATTCGAGTAATCTGTCGCTGTCCAGGCAGCAGCTGATTGCTGACCAGAAAACAGATGGAAGTTTGGCACGTGTGTTTGAAGTCGCAGTGACCAGTGACTTGAAGGAATCCATGTCTCAGGGTTACTTCGTAAAAGAGGGTTTATTGATGCGTAAATGGACGCCGCTGAATGTCTCTCCACTTGAAGAGTGGAGCGTGGTTACGCAGATTGTTGTTCCCACTTCGTATCGGGCTGAGATATTAAAACTGGCCCATGACAATCCGCTCTCTGGTCATCTTGGCATTAGAAAAACTTATGATCGCGTTCTACGTCACTTCTTCTGGCCCGGGTTGAAAGGTGATGTTGCGCGTTATTGTCGGGCGTGTCATTGGTGCCAAATCTCTGGGAAACCGAATCAAGTGATTCCTCCAGCGCCCCTGTATCCAATTCCAGCTGTTGGTGAACCATTTGAGCGCGTGCTGGTTGACTGTGTGGGTCCGCTGCCTCGTACTAAGGCTGGGAATAAATTTCTAGTCACGGTTATGTGCGCAAACACCCGTTTTCCAGAGGTCTTTCCAGTGCGTAAAATCACCACTCCAGTTGTAGTAAAAGCATTAACAAAGTTCTTTTCCTTGTTCGGGTTCCCGCGCGTGTTGCAGTCTGATCAGGGCACAAACTTTATGTCTAAAATATTTGCCCAGGTCCTGAGGCAACTCGACATACAACACTGTTATTCAAGTGCGTTTCATCCCGAGAGTCAAGGTGCGTTAGAACGTTTCCACCAAACGCTAAAAACTATGCTTCGCACTTACTGTCTGGAGTTTGAAAATGACTGGGATGAGGGGGTACATTTGCAGATGTTCGCCATACGTGAAGTGGTACAGGAGTCCCTTGGTTTTAGTCCAGCAGAGTTGGTTTTCGCACACACTGTTCGTGGTCCTTTAACGCTGCTGAAGGAAAAGTGGCTCGGTGCGGAAAATAAAACGAATCTGTTGGACTATGTCAGTCGGTTTAGACACAGACTGCGTGTGACATTGCCAGGGAAAATCTTAAAGATGCGCAGGCCCGCATGAAGTCTCTTTTTGACAAACATGCAAAAATGAGGGAATTCAAACCGGGTGAAAAGGTATTGGTGCTACTGCCAATTCCTGGTTCGAGTTTACAGGCGCGATACAATGGTCCTTACCTTGTGAAACGCAAAGTAGGTGACAGGGACTATGTAATCTCCACCCCAGAACGTCGCCGTACAACGCGGTTGTGTCACGTGAATATGTTGAAGCCGTATTTCGAGCGTGTTAAGTCCGTGGGGTCCCAGTCAGAAAATGGTGCCGCACCTGTGGAGCTGTCCGCTGCCGGTGGTGCTGAACGCGCTGAAGTTTGTGTCAGTTTGGTGACAGATGACCAAGAGCGGTCCGTTTCCGCACATCCGGAGGAGGATCACGGCTCCGTGGCGTTGACTCAGGGGAGGTTTGCCAACTCAGTGGCGTTGAAAAATTTGCCGAGGTTGTTTTCCCATCTGTGTGAGTCGGAGCAGTGTGATCTGGTCGAATTAGTCCGGACATATGATTCGCTGTTCGGGGATGTTCCTTCCCAGACGCACGTGCTCTACCACGATATTGACGTGGGGGACGCTAAACCCATAAAACAGCATCCCTACCGCGTCAATCCGGAAAAACGCGCTCGTTTAAAAAAACAGGTTGATTACATGGTGCTACATGGCATAGCCGAGAATAGTAGCAGTGCATGGAGTTCGCCATGTCTGTTAACATTGAAAGCCAACGGAGATGACCGGTTTTGTACAGACTTTAGGAAGGTAAATGGGGTGACTAAACCGGATTGTTATCCGCTTCCTCGGATGGATGATTGCGTAGATCATGTGGGCGCAGCAGAGTACGTCAGTAAGCTTGACTTGTTAAAGGGCTACTGGCAGGTCTGTTTGACGGAGCGCGCCAAAGAAATATCTGCGTTTGTCACACCTGATGACTTCCTTCAGTACAATGTGATGGCTTTTGGCATGTGCAACGCGCCAGCTACTTTTCAAAGGCTTATGAATGTCGTGTTATCTGGTTTGCCTTTCTGTGAAGCCTACCTGGATGATGTAGTGATCTGCTCGTCATCTTGGGTGGAGCATTTGGAGCATTTGGGCAGAGTCTTCCAGCGGCTGCGGGAGGCCAACCTGACTGTGAACCTCTCGAAGTGTGAGTTTGGCAAGGCGACTGTCACATACTTGGGGAAACAAGTGGGGGGAGGTCAGGTGCGACCGGTTCAGGCGAAGGTTGAGGCGATTTCAGCAATTCCGCCGCCTACTAACCGTACGGAGCTCCGTCGTTATTTGGCTATGATTGGTTATTACCGTGGCTTCTGCAAGAACTTTTCAGCGGTGGCGGCTCCTTTAACTGACCTTCTCAGCCCAAAAGTTAACTTCTACTGGACTCAGGCCTGTCAATATGCCTTTGACCAGACCAAGATGCTGCTTGTTACCGCCCCTGTGCTTGCTGCACCTTGTTTTGACAGGCCGTTCAAGGTTGCTGTGGACGCATGTGACTCGGGCGTGGGTGCCGTGCTCCTGCAGGATGACTGTGATGGCGTCGAGCATCCTGTTTCGTTCTTTTCGAAGAAGATGGATCGGCACCAGCGGTGGTATTCCACCATTGAGAAAGAAGCGCTGGCTTTGATCATGGCCTTGGAACATTTTGAGGTTTACGTCGGAGGTTCAAGTGTACCTGTGGTCATTTACACGGACCACAATCCTCTGGTGTTTCTTGATCGGATGCGTAATAAGAACCGAAGGCTTATGAATTGGTCATTGCGCTTACAGCAATTTAATCTGGTGATCACGCACATTCGCGGGCGTGACAATGTCCTCGCCGACGCCCTTTCACGTCTGTAAGAGGTTAAGCGAGGGCGCTGAATAAATTGAATGTGACCGTTTTTTCTGTTTATTACGGCCAATATTCATACTTATTCAGTGACACTGGGTGGGGGTGTTAGGTATTAGTGAAGGTTTTCTTATATTCATATATATTATCCGACTTCCGTGGAGAGGTCAATTTATTTTAGTTTGTTATATATATATATATATATATATATATATATATATATATATATATATAAAGTAATATTTTAATAATAATAGTAAATTAATCTCTTTATCCCCTTGTTTGTTTTCTTGAGGGATTATTTCAGTATTTGTTATTTATTATTTTTGTAGGATTCGGTGAAGCCCGCCTCTCCGCCTATAAATAGGCGGTGTCTAAGGCGTTCGGGGCTGCCCTCTCTCGATGAATCCCGTACTGACACGCAGCCCGGCGGCTTCTCTACTTCGACCTCTCCCATTCGTACCCGCAGTCAGGCGGCTTCCTTCTCCGGCTCTTCCGCCTTCGTTGTATGTTTGGTGTTAGCGCAGATCCTTTTTCCCTGGTGGGATCGGTGGTCCTGTTTTCATTTTTTGTTTGTCCTGCAACAGTAGGTTGGGGTTTTTGTTTGTTAGATTGGGTGTTGGTACCGGCTCCGACGGCCCTGTACAGGGTTGGCCCGGTACCGCACCTGTTTGTTTGTTTGTGCCAGTCCACAAGGTACTTGTTCTTTTGGATATTTTTGGTAGTTTAGGACACGGGGTGGTTTGGGGTTTTGTCGGGGTCTAGTTTGTACCTAACCCGCTTGTTTTTCAGGTTCAACGTTTTTTTGAATTAAAAACCCACGAGTGAATTAAAAGAAAATTAAATAAAAATTATAAAAATCCACCTGTTTCCCAGTGTCCTTCCAGATATGTTCCGTCCCTCCTCGGGGTGTAACAGTGTGTGTTTATGTAATCTCAATCAGATAACCACACGAGTGGCGGCGGACGTGTGCAGGCCGTGCGCGAAGTCGGGGTTAGCAAAGAGGGAGAAAAGAGAAGGACAGAGAGTTCTGGCGAGGTTCGGTTCTGATCCCCGGTTCCTCCACAGAGATTGAAGTAGCTTCTGGAAGCTCAACCGGATCTCTGGCGTCTGAGGCGAAGGAGTGGGTCTCGTACTTGCGATGGCGTACCCAAACTGCTTGCAGCTTCGTTCAGAGCTGCAGCGTTAATGACACATTAAAACACATTGCATGTTAGCTTCAGGCTAATTTAGCAACGCTGCCCAGACAAACACTCTCTTACTTGGTTTGAGTCGTGTTGCTCAGCACCAAGTGATGCTGTGCGGTTCTGGGAGCAACTCGTTGGATACCGAGTCTGAATTCGGCGTCCCAAATTCCAGTGGTGAGCCTCCTGACGCTAGAGGGGGGAGACGCGGGCAAGAAAAAGGAAAAGAAAAGTAATTCCCACTTGTCCAGCAAGGTAAATAATCCGGGCCTGGTCCCCCTGGGTTAACACGAGGCTCCTTGTGTCCCCGTATGAAGTTCTGCATCTTGATCGACACGAATCCTTCTTTGAGATGGACTTTTGTACGTGCACGTTGTGTTCCGGCTCCCTGCTGTTTTGGCCAGGGTGTTGGCCAATCCGTGCGGAGTTGGCTTCCGAGTTTCCAGGGCGTTTCCTCTGACTGGTGGGTGGAATTGGTGGATCCCCCTGGTGGTGAGGTGCAGATATGCAGCTTCCGGAGGGGGGGGGGGGGGGTCTGACCAATGGTCACGTGACCAATGGCGAATTTTTCCAGGGTTGACCACGTGTTTCTTTTGTCCGGACGGGGTGAAACATGGAAGCCAGGCCCAACACTACATTGACTAAGATTACTAAAACCAAAACAGCTAAGGTGGCTTGAACTGCTAAAAACGTTGTGTTAAAATGACTAAGGTAGTTAAAGAGACTAAAAGTATTAAAATATCTAAGGTAGTTAAAGAGGCTAAAAGTGTTAAAATGACTAAGGTAGTTAAAGAGACTAAAAGTATTAAAATGACTAAGGTAGTTAAAGAGGCTAAAAGTATTAAAATGACTAACGTAGTTAAAGAGACAAAGTATTAAAATGACTAAGGTAGTTAAAGAGGCTAAAAGTATTAAAATGACTAACGTAGTTAAAGAGACAAAGTATTAAAATGACTAAGGTAGTTAAAGAGGCTAAAATGACAAAGGCAGCTAATATGGCTAAGGTAGCTAAACCCGTTAGCCCCCTACGGCAGTGTTTCCTTGAAACAAACCACATTTCTGTCCTTTTCCATTCTTTTACCTGAATGTCTTTTTAAAACGATGCAGGATGTGTTTCTGTCCAAGGAAATCAGGGATTGATTTGGGAACAGCATTTTGTTGGAGGTTTGGACATTTCCAGGAGCAAGAGTGCATGTGACACAGTGAGGGCAACAAGTCAGATTAAAACTATTTTTATACTTTGTTCAATGGAAATAACTTTGTGAAAGATATGTGGAGAAGTAAAAACATGAAAAGAAGCAGACGTGACGGTTGAATTGTGCTTTACATTTTTGTTTGTGGACTAAATTTGTTTTTGTTTTTTTCATTTGGACAACACCATGCAGATGTTGTCCTGAAGCAACCATCCAGATGTTGGGAGATGTGCTCAACTGAACAATGAGCAACACTTTCAATGTTTTTGATGTTTCATCTAATATAAGTGACTGGAAATGGACACAACTACATTTTAGTACCCGAACTATACAAGTTAGACTCGTTCCAACAGACAGTGAGGACCCGGACCTTAGGATGAGAGTGACAGTGGGGAAGAATGGAACCAGAATCAGGTGAGAGGTCCAGTGAGAAGGTTGAAATAATATGCAGGAAAAAGCTTGTGTATGTCTGTATGAACTCATATAAATATTGAAAACAGGGAAGCAGATCATGATTCAAATTGTTTGTGTTCTTATTTTCATTTCCAAGGAGAAGGTCCAGTGGGTGATGATGGGTCTGTGGAGATGATGAAGAAGAAAATGAAGGTATACCTTCCATACCGGAGCCTGGTATTCCACAGTGACCCAGAAGGAAAAGAACCACCACTGACAACTCCAATGACTATCCAGTATGGCAGGTCAGAATATATTCTATACCACCAATAATACATAAAGATAGTTTTTTCAGACGATATCCTTGAATTAATTTTAGAGCATTCTACTATGTATTCTCTACAGTGTGACCCCGACAAACCCCTGGACCTCCATACTAAATGGATAGATAAGCAGCCACCCCCATGTTTAGGAATAAAGCCACCTGAGTGTCCCAGGGAGCTGACACCATGAATCTAAAGAGATGGGAAGCCATCCAGAAAGCTCTGCACAACAATGAAGCAGGAACACTGGATCATCCAGATCCACTGCACAAGTTCCAACCACTGGGAGCTCATGCCACCTCCAAGCTGAAAAGCATCCCAGTGCATGAGAAGTTTACTGAAGATGAACAGATGCTTCCATTCAAAGGAAGGAACAAGCTACAGCAGTACCTTCCAGCTGAATCCCGTAAATATGGTGACAAATACTTGTCTTGTCCAGTTCTGAAGGTCTTCCACACAACTCTGAGATATATACTGGAAGAGTCGTTCAAGCCCCTGAGAGACCAGATGTTGGAGCAAGTAGAAACACTGTCTTCAGCCTGGCCCAGCCAAAACCCCAACAACAGAATCAGAAGTAGTTTTTTGACAACTGGTCTACAAGTGTCCCTCATCCCTGCTCTTGCTCAGGAAGGAATCCACTGAACTGGTACTGGAACTGGTTAGCAGCAACAGACCACCAGGAGGCAATATGAAGGCTGATTCTGAGCTGAAGACAAACAGACCAGGAGTCAATATGAAGGCTGATGCTGAGCTGAAGACAAACAATCCAGGAGTCAATATGAAGGCTGA
>NC_137648.1:24051980-24134480 GCF_963383615.2 Lipophrys pholis | reverse complement strand
CCAGAGCAGCACCGTGACTCCAGAGCAGCACCGTGACTCCAGAGCAGCACCATGACTCCAGAGCAGCACACGACCACGAGGAGTGAGATCGAGGCAGAAAGTTTCAAATTAAAGTGGTGGACCTGCCCTCTAACAAAACCCAGACTTATGTTAGATGTTTATTATTTCATTTATTTATGTTTTTATTGTTTTGTTGATCTTGGAGAGAAACAGTTTCACCAAAAGCTAAAAGTTCATTATAAAAATATTCTTTGAATTTAAATATAGTCCCTGTGTGCTGAGTCGACATTAATTCCGTTGTTTTCCCTGAATAAATATCCATTACAAGCTTCAGTCTTCAGTAGAAAAACAATGCGATT
This sequence comes from Lipophrys pholis, assembly GCF_963383615.2. Taxonomy (NCBI): domain Eukaryota; kingdom Metazoa; phylum Chordata; class Actinopteri; order Blenniiformes; family Blenniidae; genus Lipophrys; species Lipophrys pholis. Next base: position 24,134,121 of record NC_137648.1, on the reverse strand, counting down.
AATCGCAATTAATTACAGGCAGATTAATTCTTTTTAATCGATTGACATCACTACATTAGAGACATGGTACTATAGCATTACAACTACATTTTAAATTCTTTTTGAAAATTGCTCTTGATTATTTTTTTTTTTAAGTTTTTTGTTATTTTGCACCGACAGTAGAAGAGTTCAGAGTTGGATGTTTTTTTTATTGCATTAATACTGTACTTCATCTTGAAGTGAGCGTGTATATTTGTCAGGGAGCATTATGTCTAATCTGAGATTATCTCGTGTGAAAATTGACATTATGTCTATATGACATGTGTCTGTCTTGCATATTCAAACCTTAATACTAGTGATGGCCAAAGGAAGCTTCGTGAAGCTTCATGAACCACTGTCTTTATTTTGTGAAGCCACTAAATGCCGTGTTTGTTCAACAAATATTTGAAAGCATTATTGTCGGTCTTTTGGCCTCTATGTTCAAACCAAGCGTGTCATCTGGTGGACATAGGAAATAACGGCTGTGGCTCATGAAGCTTCATTTTACCATTCCTTAACAGACTGATATTTACAATGACCGGAAATTCTTGAGAAATATTTAGTCGACTCAGTCCAATGTGGATTTAGTCAACTGAAGAGAGACTGAGGGTTAATCCCTGACGTTGCCTCAATAAGAGTATATCCAGATTATAGTACAGGCCTCTGGTCACGTGAGAAGCTTCATACATTCTGGCATGACTTTAATGACATTATGACAAAACTTCCCGTTGGACCCACAAACCTGCGTACTGGGGACCTTCACAACCATGAAAGCACATTTAAAGAATTCATGTGAAAAAGCCTTGTGTGTTGACACCACAGTGACCTGTGGGTGTGTTCGTGTGTCACGACAGTGTGACGCACAACCGTAGTACAATGTTATTGTTGTTTGCAGGTGAAATTCTCCTGGGGAATCCTGGGGAATCCTGGGGAATCCTGGGTGGTTCTGTGAGTACAAGCCATTCCTGAAGCACACAGTCAGTGTCCTCCTGTTTCTAAACATAATATTGTGCACTGCCAGGAAGTGTGTAGTGGTGACATGGAAGTCTGACTCTCATCTCCCCATAGCGAGACATTTCATGGAGATGAACAGAAGCACACCACTTGAAAGATCACGAACACCCTGAGGAATTAATACAACACATTTCTGAAGAAGCCCTATTTGACATACATTGGCACTCTGCCAACACCTTTAGGACTTATTACAAAAACAACACCAAGTACGCATTTTTGTATGTTTTCTTAATTTGGAAAATATGAAAATAAAGTTTGACATTTTTTTGAATATGTAAGTGTACTCACTTGGTCCATGCACCAGACCCAGGTAGCCAGAACGGTGAGTCCGAACACCAGGCCGGGCCAGGGTAGATCCCCGGACACGGGATCCCGGAACATGTGGAAGGCGTCCGAACGGGGCAGGTGGCAGGTGGTGTTCGCCACCGTCAACGAGGGGATGGCGGACCTGTAGCGCTCCACGAGGCCGCCGTACCAGCCCACCTCGGAGAACGCTGCATGGATAACAACAACTCAGCGACTTTATCAAAACACCCCAAAAATATATCGTGGGAAGCGAAGCTGACGTGCATCCGACCTATGAACATGAGGGCGAAGGCGCCGCCAACCATGATCACCGTCTGGAACGCGTCAGTGTACATCACTGCTGCCAAACCACCTGAAGAGACACAGAACGTCACCAAATCAAGAACACCCACAAGGATCCCGAATGGGAACAATTTCTTTACAACGTTCCAAACTTTACATTCATTTTTACAAATTTCTTACTGAAGCTATTTGAGAACTTTTGAATGATGTGAAAATAGGGCGAAACTTGGCAAAAATATTATTAGAAATTGAATTGGAGGTTGTTGTCATAAAGCTATGCTGCTAAAATGGCTAAACAGCTAAGAAGAAAAAAACACTTTTAAAAAGCTCAATTAGCTACGACTGTTGAAACACACGGTCGCCCGGTGGTTATCCTCCCCTCACAGCGACGAGGTCGTGGGTTCTACTCGTGTGTGTGTGTGTGTGTGTGTGTGTGTGTGTGTGTGTGTGTGTGTGTGTGTGTGTGTGTGTGTGTGGTTCCTCTAGGGACGCCGGTTTCCCTCCACAGTCCAAAACATGAATGTCTGGTTAGTTGAAGACTATAAATTGTCCCTCGGTGTGAATGCGAGTGTGTGAGAGGTTAAGCGGCCAGATAAGCGGCGTAGAAGATGAGCGGATGGACGTTAAAATGCTTTAACTGGTTGAAACGGCTAAAATAGCTACATTAGCAAAACAAAGCTAAAATAGCTGAAGGTGTTGACGACTGGCCGCTAAAACTACTTCTGAAACTGTTTCTTCAATAAAACACCTAAAAACCGAACACAAGCAATAAATTAAAATAGGGATGCACTGATACCACATTTTCCCAAAATGAGTAGTGTATGACTACGTGCAGTACTCACGATGCCAAGTACTTATTCCAATACAGATACGTTTATTTTGAAATGTTTTAATTTTTCCACAGATGTGTTATTTAAAGAACATTCCTCAGTTTGTTTTTCTTGTACATGGGTTTCACTGCAGTACAAACAAGGATTTCATATAACTCATAACTAGAACTAGAACTCGAACAACATCAGTGCTTTTATAAACACGTTTTCATCAACAATGTGGGACACTGAGCTGAACAATCATTCACTGTCCAGACTGCTGTTGGCTTGCACTTCACAACGCTTTCTGACAGGTGGCGCCCAAGATCCTCCTACTTGTCTGCCTCTCCTGTGGACCTCCTCCTCCTCCTCCTCCTCCTCCTCCTCCTCCTCCGCAGCTCCTTGGCCCCTGTAGCAGCATCAGAGTTGAGAAAAAGTGACCTTTGTACTTAAAAAAGCAGTAATAATAACTGGTTAAAAGGGGACACAAAAAGACACAGAGACAGACACACACACAGAGGAACACACACACAGAGGAACACACACACACAGAGGAACACACACACACACACACACACACACACACACACACAGAGGAACACACACACACAGAGGAACACACACACACAGAGGAACACACACACAGAGGAACACACACACACAGAGGAACACACACACACAGAGGAACACACACACAGAGGAACACACACACACACACAGAGGAACACACACACAGAGGAACAGACACACACACACAGAGGAACACACACACACACACACACACACACACACACAGAGGAACACACACACAGAGGAACACGCACACACAGAGGAACACACACAGAGGAACACACACACACACACACACACACACACAGAGGAACACGCACACACAGAGGAACACACACAGAGGAACACACACAGAGGAACACACACACACACACACACACACAGGAACACACACACAGAGGAACACACACACACACACACAGAGGAACACACACACAGAGGAACACACACAGAGGAACACACACTTTACCTCGGATGGAGACGAGGTGTGATGCAGTACACTGGATCTTCCCCCGTCACTGAGGCTCTTGACGGCTGCAGCCAAACTTCCCTTCATAGTTTCAAAGCCGTGGCCCTCCTCCGTTTCCTGAGTCAGAAGTCTCATCAGCACGTCGCGAATTCTGCGTCATGCTGGGATTTCAAATGAGCAATCAAGTCGTTTGTGTTGTAAAGGGTAGTTTTTTCCCTCTGGAGAGTTTTGCGGGACACAATCTACAGTTGGATTTGTTGTTGTCACTCCTCACTGCCCGCCGGCGCCTGGCAGTGAAGCGCCATAAACCATGCGCCGCAGTAAAGTGGTATCGGTGTTGTGATATCGGTGGCAATTTTATGAGTATGAGTACCAGTACTTATGCCCGGCGTCGGACCTTCACCCGATACCAGTATCAGTGCATCCCTAAATTAAAATAAATACACTTGAAATAAAAGTAAAAATAAAACAGTTTAAATGGCTAAATTAGCAAAAAGGGCTAAGTTAGCTTAGTTGCTCAATCGTCTACCGCTGAAACGGTGAAACGATAAGGTGAAAAATACCTAGAAATGAAAAAATATTTAAAAAGTAATCAATCAAACCAGACAAACAAACAAAGAAATGGAATAATAAACAGACTTTAAAACTGCCTAAAACAGCAAATATAGCAAAGTGAGCTCAACTAGCTAAAGTCAAAATAGCTAAAACAGCACCTGAAAAAATTCTTTTAAAAATAACAACAAATAAAAGCAAATGTAAAGATTGTTAAAATGGGCAAAACCTGCTTCAAGTAGTTTTTAGTTCACCTGCTACGGTGTACAGAGCGGTGACCAGCAGCAGAATTCCTGTGGACAGGTAGAGGTTCCAGCCCAAGGACATTTGAATAAAAAGTGCCCCGGAAAACATATCAGTCTGGAACACACACACACACACACACACACACACACACACACACACACACACACACACACACACACACACACACACACACACACACACACACACACACACACACACACACACACACAAAGTATGTTATTGTCTTTCCTGAGTATGGCAAAGGAAATCAATCATTCAAGTGTGTGTGTGTGTGTGTGTGTGTGTGTGTGTGTGTGTGTGTGTGTGTGTGTGTGTGTGTGTGTGTGTGTGTGTGTGTGTGTGTGTGTGTGTGTGTGTGTGTGTGTGTGTGTGTGTGTGGTCTGACAGATATTTTGGTGAAGATGTAGAGGACAATGGACAGGATGGACATGGACAACCGGATCCTCCGTCCTCCGAAACGCTTTTCTAAGTATTGTGGCAGGGTGAGGACCCCAGAAGAGATGTAGACCGGGATGAAGAGCCACCCCAGTGCCACCAGGAGCCACGAGGCCTTCACAAAAACACAGAACAAACCCTGTTATCCACAGCCACCGCTCTGTACACTGAACACAGATTGATCCAGATCTTTCTCACATTCCATTCGAAGCCTCCCACAGCAATCCCGCCTGCTGCCCCTGTTCCTGCTAATCCGATAAACAGTCCACTGCCGACGTTACTGGACATTAAAGAGGCTCCGATCTGGAAAGAGAAATGTTGTTATGGTCAGGCTAGCTAAAGTGCTAATAGCTATGGTGAATCCTCGACACTTTATTCTCTCTGAGGAGCTCAATAAGTCACAAATATATAAGTTAAATAAAAAGTTAAAGCTAAAATAGCTGAAACCTGCTAAAATTCACAAGTCTTAAAAGGGCTAAAGCAGCTAAAATAGGTAAAATGGCAGAAAAGGTGCTCTAACAAAAATAGCCGAAAGGCTACCGTAACTAAAACTGCTAAAGCAACTAAAATGGGCAAGATGGTAAAAAAGCCAAAATGCTAAAATAGCTACTGCTGAAATTGGTAAAATGGTTAAAACTGCTAAGAGTGCTATGTGTGTAATGTGTAAAATAGCTACATAAGCTAAAAAGCTAAAATTAATAAATTAGCAAACTTTTTTGGGAAATTCTGGCTAAAAACTGCTGGAACATAAAATTAAAGTAAAAAAAAAAGATCAAAAGTCTACAATAACCCCAACTGCTAAAACAGATGAATTGATTTAATAAATAAAGACAAATATAGCAAAAAAATTAAATCGCTTAAACGGCTAGAAGACTAAATGTGGTACTTACAGGCCACCATGTCATGGAGCGGCCAGCTAGAAAGTAACCGCCAACTGTGCTGCGATTCGCCACCATGGATGACTGTGAAGATCAGATCAAAATAATTCATGAAAAAAATGCTTAAATCAGCTAAAATAGCTACAATTAGCCAAGATGGCTAAAACCAACAGTATATATAAAATAGCTAAAATAGCTAGCACAGCTAGTTTGACTAAACCAGCTAAATTAACTGAGATGGTTAAAATGGTAAAAAAACAAACAAACAAAAAATACAGTGACTTCGGCTAAGTAGCTAAAATGACAAGAGGTTTCAATAAAATGGATAAAGCTGCTGAACTGACAGCTAAACTATGTTGACTGCTGAACAACAAAAACTAAAAACCTAAACTAACCCAGGTTCCACTGCTGCGGCTGAAAGGGTGAAAATGACAAAGCAGCTTTTATATATATTTATCATATAAAAAACGTTTTGGTGTGAAATAGCATTGTTTTCTTAATCTATCTGGTGGAACATTAGCACTGAGCATTTGTTACCCAGATTCCAACCGCCATGACAAGGACGAAGTAGACAACAACCACAGCAATGTCAGCGGCATCTACCCTGACACCAGCAGGGGGCGGTGGTGCTGTGGTACCCTCCATTGGGCCGCTAGCTGCAAACAAAATAAAACAGGTTAACGGGAAGAGGAGCTAAAGTGGCAAAACAGGAGAAAAAGAAAAACTGCCCAAGCAGCTAAAACAATTAAAATGGAAGCAATAGCCAAATAGGCTAAAGCACTGAAAAATAAAATATATATATATTTTCTTAAATCTGGAATAAGTCAAATGGATCAAACAGCTGACGTTGCTATCATAGCTAATACTGATCAAATGCATAAAAAGGCTAAAGCCACAAACAGCCTAAATAGGTAAAACAATAGAAAATAATACAACTGGTAAAATGGCTTAAATAGCTAAATCTGATCAAATGCTAAAATGCTAAAGCAGCTAAAAATAAACTAAAATAGCTCAAATGGCTAAAACAGCTAAAGTGCTTACAGCTAAAGTTTGAACAGCTGAAAAACCTCAAAAGCCCAAAATCAGTTTAACTGCTCAGATTGCTGAAGCAGTTAAAGCAGCTAAAGCCTCTAAAATGACTCAAATCACCAAAAGCACGAGAGCAGCTATCACTGATAAATCCACCAAAAACAACTCAAAATGCTACAATGCTAAAATGGCTAACAATAGCAAATGAACCGGCTAAAAGATTTTTTTTTAAAAACGCTTAGAAAAAAGCAAAAACCACTTTAAAATGTGTGAGTGGTGTGTCTTAACTGTGTCTCTGTTTGTTCCCAGTGGACTTTGAACCAAGATAACGTTTAAGAATAGAAGGAAATGGAGTTTTGATCCGTTATTCTGACGGGATTATTAATAGAAAGTAGAAAGGTTCTAACCTGGAGTGGGAGTGCTCCACATTCCGGTCTTTACAGGAGGATTTCACGTTGGTCAGGTTTTACCGATGAGCTTGAACGGAGAATCAACCCTGCTGTATGGCTCATCAATGATTGCTCAGCACACACACACACACACACACACACACACACACACACACACACACACACACACACACACACACACACACACACACACTCACACACACACACACACACACACACACACACACACACACACACACACACACACACACACACACACACACGCACACACACACACACCCTATTAGTTAGCTATTATGAGCTGCTTCTCAACACACAGATCGTCAAACAGCATGCCAACACCTTCAAGAAGAATCATTAACTACATGGAAGTTTGATTTGTGAGGAGAAATGATCTAAAATGGCTTTAAGTGCTAAAATATCTAATATGCTTAAATGACTAATATGCCCCAAAAATGAATGTATTTATTATTTAGCCATTAAACCTCCCAACTCTTGCACATGGAGGACTGATTCTGCCAAAATTAAATAAATAAATACACCATTAAATAATGAATTAAATGTGTCATTAATTGATTAATATTTAAATTAAATATATACATTTGTCATTAAATGTGTCATTAATTAATCAAAATACCAATTGAGTTTATGTTTTCAGTTTATTTCACTATTTCATTGCTTAAATGTGTCCAAATTTTATAAATAAATACACCATTAAGTTATGAATTATATATGTCATTAATTAAAATTTGAATAAAAATGTCATTAATTAAAATATGAATTAATTTTATAATAAAAAACCATATTGAATTATTTCACTATTTAATTAAATATTTCATGGTCCTGTGTTGCACGGCTTCATGAATGAATTTTATCGGCCATCAAACTCAGTGGGTGGATCTTCACACCTGATTGGTTCCCCAGCACATCCAGCCAGAACAGATCGATCTCAGATAACGGATTGCTGCAGAGCGAGTGAATATATTCAGATACGCTGTGGTTCTCCATGTTTCAGTCTACAACTGACTCGCAGTAAAACTCCAGACTCATCTTGTTTCCACCCGACAGGTATAGAACTTTTATTTCTTAACTTCTGCGCGTGCGGTTACATTCAGCGTGGTCGGGTATCTCAAGTGTTGCACGCTAACACGTCCCTGTAGCAACACATAACTAAGAATGGTTCCTGTTGCTACACTATACACAAATTGTAATAAGTTCACTTTACTGAAAAAAGTCTGGAAACCGATTCCCTCAAAATTCCCAAGTAAACCAGATAATTCATTTTAAGTTGTTAAAGCTGAAAATAACTGTTTAGACAACTCAGATAATGGCAGTAAACCTGAGTGAAGTCAACTAAACATCATTAAATTAGGTAAAATATAAAACATAAATTCAGACAACTCGTACAGTAAAGTTAACTCAAAATCATTAGTTCTGTTGACTATAGTACGTGTCTCTTGTCCAGGGTCGACTTTCACACAGATGCAGAGGCAGTGTCGGCTTTTGAGTTCTTTTGATATTAATCACGACTCGTGACTGTTTCCTGTCTCGGCTCCGGGGGTCCGTCCCTCTACTGTCCGAGAGGAGAGACACAATTAAACATTGATGTGCATCAGGTGTGTCGGCTCGCCTCTCAGCGCCTCCCCTCTCAGCGCCTCCATCCAGCCGCCTCCCCTCTCAGCGCCTCGCCTCCCCTCTCAGCGGCCTCCCTCAAGCCGCCTCCCCTCCCCTCTCAGCGGCCTCCCTCAAGCCGCCTCCCCTCCCCTCTCAGCGGCCTCCCTCAAGCCGCCTCCCCTCTCAGCGCCTCCCTCCAGCCGCCTCCCCTCTCAGCGCCTCCCCTCCCCTCTCAGCGGCCTCCCTCCAGCCGCCTCCCCTCTCAGCGCCTCCCCCCAGCCGCCTCCCCTCTCAGCGCCTCCCCTCTCAGCGCCTCCCTCCAGCCGCCTCCCCTCTCAGCGCCTCCCCTCCCCTCTCAGCGGCCTCCCTCCAGCCGCCTCCCCTCTCAGCGCCTCCCCCCAGCCGCCTCCCCTCTCAGCGCCTCCCCTCTCAGCGCCTCCCTCCAGCCGCCTCCCCTCTCAGCGCCTCCCTCCAGCCGCCTCCCCTCTCAGCGCCTCCCCCCAGCCGCCTCCCCTCTCAGCGCCTCCCCCCAGCCGCCTCCCCTCTCAGCGCCTCCCCTCTCAGCGGCCTCCCTCCAGCCGCCTCCCTCCAGCCGCCTCCCACTCTCTCTGCTGCATCACCGCTCGGAAGGAGCGGATGGAAAACGTGGGGACGTCTGTGCTGCATCAGGGCGGACCACTTGATCATCAATATAAATCACTTGATCAAAGGCTGAGCGTAAAGTGTCGTCACCAGACTGCTCGAGTGGAAAATCCTCCATGGCGCTTATTTCTGGGACCGGCCTCACCTCGCAGCTTCCCCCTCCCTCTCTGCAGCGTCAGACGACCTTGCCTCACCACTGAGCAACAGCACAAACCCCGCACGCCCGTGATGAGCGCACATGGTACTTTACTTTAGAGACACAATCCCAGTATTAGTATTTTTGCACTCGGCCACATTTCCATACTTATTGTCAGAAATGCACCAAATAAATTTGATTTATTTTGATCAGCCAAATCAGAGGATCTAATCCTAGATTCTGAAGAAGTAGTAGAGGTACACAAAATATACATATGCAACCTACTGTAAGAGATAGTGCTATAGAAGATGGCACTGTTGCAGCAGGAGTTCAGAAATACCCCATCATTTAGTTAAGGATTCATAATACTAGTATGAATTCTGTCTAGACCTAACATACTCGTCATAAGTTGTATTTCCAGGTAAATATTCAAATTCCAAGCGGCACTTACCTGTGGAACATGAGAGTGTGGTGCCTCTGGGACCCAGTGCTGAGCTTCCTCTGGGACCCAGTACTGAGCTTCCTCTGGGACCCAGTGCTGAGCTTCCTCTGGGACCCAGTACTGAGCTTCGTCTGGGACCCAGTACTGAGCTTCCTCTGGGACCCAGTACTGAGCTTCGTCTGGGACCCAGTACTGAGAACCCTCTGGGACCCAGTGCTGAGCTTCCTCTGGGACCCAGTGCTGAGCTTCCTCTGGGACCCAGTGCTGAGCGGCCTCCGCGACCCAGTAATCCGCAGCCTCAGGGACCCAGTACTGAGCTTCGTCTGGGACCCAGTACTGAGAACCCTCTGGGACCCAGTGCTGAGCTTCCTCTGGGACCCAGTGCTGAGCTTCCTCTGGGACCCAGTGCTGAGCGGCCTCCGCGACCCAGTAATCCGCAGCCTCAGGGACCCAGTACTGAGCTTCGTCTGGGACCCAGTACTGAGAACCTTCTGGGACCCAGTGCTGAGCTTCCTCAGGGACCCAGTACTGAGCTTCGTCTGGGACCCAGTACTGAGAACCCTCTGGGACCCAGTGCTGAGCTTCCTCTGGGACCCAGTGCTGAGCTTCCTCTGGGACCCAGTACTGAGCTTCCTCTGGGACACAGTACTGAGCTTCGTCTGGGACCCAGTACTGAGCTTCCTCTGGGACCCAGTACTGAGCTTCGTCTGGGACCCAGTACTGAGAACCCTCTGGGACCCAGTGCTGAGCTTCCTCTTGGACCCAGTGCTGAGCTTCCTCTGGGACCCAGTGCTGAGCGGCCTCCGCGACCCAGTAATCCGCAGCCTCAGGGACCCAGTACTGAGAAGGCTCAGGGACCCAGTACTGATAACCCTCTGGGACCCAGTACTGAGAACCCTCTGGGACCCAGTACTGAGCGGCCTCAGGGACCCTGTGCTGAGGAGCCTCTAGAACCGAGTACTGAGCAGCCTCTGGAACCGAGTGCTCCTCTGACTGGGAGACCCCGTGCTGAGCAGGTTGTAAGTAATGGAAAGTCATGGTTTCCGTCATTGTCATGGTTTGTCAGAACACAGTTGTGGGTTGAGGTGAAAAGTGCCTTTATATTTTACCATACGAATAAATACCTTTACAGATGAAAAAAAAACAGAGTTCACATCTTACCTTCCGCTGCAACTGCATAAAAAATGCCTCCTATTACCGAAACTTCTGGGGTGGAAGAGGGTGACAAACGTCAGTTTGTCGTGGTCTTAAAAATATAATGGCAAATACCATAATCCTGAATCCTGCCATGGAAGTTGCAATGAGTGCTTGTAAATTACACCGGACCTCCTTGCACTTGGAGCGCTGCGGTGCGTTCAAAGACCTTTTGGAAAAGTCATTCTTGAAAATGGTTTTGACAATAAATCTGCAACCAAATTTTTATCTTCTCCTTCAGCCATTGTAGGTTAACAAAACCTCTATTAAAGGGGACATATCATGCTAAATCCACTTTTTTAGCCCTTAAATGCATGTTGTTGTATATTTAGAGTGTTTAGAAGTACAGAAAAGTTCAAAGTAGTCTCTTCAGGTGCTCCGTTGATATCTTTATATTCTGTTTTGGTCATATTTTGCGATCGGTTTCGATTTTTCTATTCTCTATTACGTTTTTTGAACAATGACGTCACAGTATTCTCAGCGGAACTGCCAAATTAGGACATCGACACTTCGAGCAATCCGTCATTTTTGTTTCTCGCTGCGATTTTGTAGTCCAACCGAAGTTACGAGAGGATAAGTCGAAATGTTCGGTTGTTGGATGTAGTAACCCACAAGCTTCGTTACACCGTCTCCCAGCATCAGAACCTTTTCCAAGTGCCTGGTTGAGTTTTATTTTTCACAGAAATGTACCCACATCTGTGGGTAAGGTCATTTTTGTGTGCGCGAAGCACTTTAAGGACGACTGCTTCAGCAACCTCCGCCAGTATAAAGAAGGATTTGCCGAAAGACTTCGTCTGATTGAGCGGTCAGTTCCTTCTATCTATGGAGACGACGAACAGAGCACTTCGGTAAGCTGTATATAACGCTAAAAAGTGTGATGATAAGACGTCCCTGTCATTGTTTTGTTAGCATTAGCAGTTGCACCGTCTTCATATGTTAGTGCTGTGTGCTCGTTTTAGATTATAATGTAACTTCTGTGTTAAATAGTCGTTGTAATACAGGCAGTATTGTAGTAGTGGGCATGGATGGAGAAGTTAGTGTAAATATAGTAACACACCATTGCGTTACATCCATATGAAGACGTTGTTCTTCAGGTGCATCATCGTCATTTTCATCTCGCTCCGCCGGGTCCGACTCTGGCTCCAACATGTATGGCTGGATGGACAAATCTTCCCTTGTTGACATTTTGTAAATAATGTGTGAATATAAAGTTTCTGCGCCGCTAGATAATTGTATCTGTTCTATCAAACTACAAAGATGGCCGAACAGGGTGACGTTGAACCGAGTGTCACCTCTGCAACCTGGAGAGGAGGCGGGGTATGAAGAGACCGCCCCAAAACGAGTTGCTCTCAGAAGCACATCAGAAAAGGGGTAGAAAAGGGGCCTGTGGAGCTCTAATAATGAGGAATTCAGACCCAAGCATTGCAGTTCCGCTTTATATAGACCACAACTATATGATTTATATGTAAAAAGGAAGGATTTAAAAGCATGATATGTCTCCTTTAAATCAACACAACTATATTATTGTTGGTGCAGCTGCTCCAGATGCAGGCAGCTAGCTGGAGAGTGAACTCTCTGACGATCCAATCAGAGGGCTTTAATACACTGACGTCACGCTTGGCCTGCTCGAAGGTCCTGAGTCGCCAAAATCAAAATCTGATCGGTTGAAGCAGCAGCGACTGACACTTGTTTTACACTGCAGACGCCTGCAGAATTGAAAGTGAAGGCCTCAGGCAGATTTCTTTACCCGGCAACAGGTGATGGCTGAACTGTGATTGGTTAAAAGCTTTAATACGGAATTACATGTCTGGCTGGCCCTATAGGCACAATCCCGGTGGGCCGGTGTCTCTGTGGGCCGGTGTCTCTGTGGGCCGGTGTCTCTGTGGACCGGTGTCTCTGTGGACCGGTGTCTCAGTGGACCGGTGTCTCTGTGGGCCGGAGTGTCGAGCTGGTCAGCAGGTCCCACCTAACCTTTTTTTTTTTTTTTTTTTTTTTTCTTTTTCCCTTGTCCTGTTCGGCAGCTTGGGCCAACAATATGATGTGATTGAGAGCCTTCGGAGTCAGAACAGTTTTTGGTCTTGCAACAGGGAGAGACCTGGAGTCTCCTCCTGTTGCCTTCTCCGTCAGAAGCTGGCATGGCTGCCGTACACGACCGGGGGGGAACGCACAAAGAGAGAGAGAAGAGAAGAGAGAGAAGAAAGTCGAGGGGGGAGGGGGGAGGGGGGTGGGGGGAGGGGGGTGGGGGGAAGGGGATAACATACAATGTCCTTGTTGTGCTACATATATTATTTGCAATAATCACACTCATCCAAATACTTTCCAACTGTTATTAGATTGAACCAGCCTGAGCAGCTCTATCTAGACAGTAAGATGATTTCCTAGATTTAACCAGCCTGAGCAGCTCTATCTAGACAGTAACGTGAAGCAGGAACATGAAATAACAAAGAGGCAACAACAAAAGAGGAACATGATTTTTAAAGTTTGAGCAAATGATGACAGACAACAAGCAACTTCAGAAGCACCTTTCGTGAGGAGTGAAAGTGTGTGTGTGTGTGTGTGCGTGTATGTGAGTGTGTGTGGCTTGTCCACTGGGTGTGGCCGGAACTGTTGTGGGGGGACCCGTGGTGACACCCCGGGGTCCGAGGCCACCGCGCCCGGACACCGCCACCCCGGCAGACAGAAGCCCCCCAGGCCCGGGGAGACCCCAGCGAACCACCCCAGAGAGCCCCGCCCCCGCCCAAAAAGCACCCGACGGAGAATGCAGAGAGGAATCCCCCCCAGGCAAGAGGGGCCCACAAGAGAAGGACAAAGGGCACAGGGCCCCAGGCCCCGACCCAAGCCGCCAAGCCGAGAAAAGGCCGGAGCAGGGCCCCCGGGCCGAGCGGGCCGAGAGCCCCCCCAACCCCGGCGGCGAGTCCCACCGCACCCCCGGGAACAGGCCCACCCACCGCCCCCCCCAACCCGGTAAGGCAGAGACGGCCCCAGCCGCCGCGCCCCGGACCAGCCCCGCCCCCAGACCCAGGAAAGCGAAGCCCGGCGCAGGCCCCGGTCGGAGAACAGTCAACTCTACACCCCCAGGAGCCTCATAATCCACCCGCCCCATAACCCCTCCCCCCGGGTCTTGATTGGGAAACCCAACCCATGACCCACCCCGCACACACACACACACCCACACACCCACACACCCACACACCCACACACCCACACACACACACACACACACACACACACACACACACACACACACACACACACACACACACACACACACACACACACACGGAACGGGGGGGGGAGTGATGACTCTCGCACCCTCAGGCCGCCGGCCGGGCCCCCTCCCGGCCACCGCGGTATCCCAACCTCCACCAATCCAACAGCAAGTGGAGAAGGAGCACCGCACCCCAGCCCCCCCACAAGCGCCGCGCCCGAGGGAGCGCGCCCCCCGTACTCCAGCCGCACTCACCCCGGGCCGGGGCGGGACCCCAGCGGGAGGTGCTGGGGGGAGCCACGTCTCCCGCCCTTCCCCTGCCCTATATGTGTGTTGGATGTATGTAAGGGTGTGTTTTTGTGTTTTGAAAAGGTGGATGCGATGTGTGTGTCTATGGTGCGGTTTAAAATTGGGGGGTAGCGGGGCCCGGGCGTTCTACCGCTGACAAGCGGCAGAACCCCGAAAGCGGCTTACCCCCTCAAGACCCTGCATGACTAAGTGTGGTTAAAATTGTGGGTGGTGCAAAGTCGGGGGAGGACCCAGACCGCAATTAAGTAGCCTGGACCCCCCACCTAGGCACCGCCCCACTGTTCCCTATTGTGGGGTAATATAAGGTGAGGTAAGGCAGGGAGGGTTCTGAGGGAGGGGGTCCCCCCGTCGCTAGGACCTTGGCCCAGCTGGACCCCCCGCGCTGCCCCACCCCACCCCCCGAGCGGCCGGCCTAGGACCAGGGGGGCCACACCCCCCCAAACAAGGCGCCGCAAGGGGACCCGGGCAGGGAGCCCCCACCCCACCCAACGGCCAGACAGCAGAGTCCGAGACCCGCAGGGCCCAGTGCGAGCCCAGCCGGAGGCCCACCTAACCTAATTGTCTGGCCAATCGGCCCACACTACTGTGGGCTGACGGTGTTACAGCACAGCCCATTGGTTACCTGTCAGTCAGGGGCTTGTCAATCACCCAGTTGCTGGGTGGGCGGGGCTAACAGAGTCACCTCCAATCACACCGCAGGTGAGCCGAGGTCAGGTGAGGAGACAGACAACAACATGGATAAACAACCACTGAAAAAACACCCTGGAGGGGCAGAGAAGCAGCGACTAAAACAAATGAAAGCCCTGGAAGCAGCAGCATGACCACTTTATCTTCTCCACCAGCACCAACATGACCACTTTATCTGCTCCACCAGCACCAACATGACCACTTTATCTGCTCCAGCAGCAGCAGCAGGCGCTGCAGCGTTAGCATCTGCAGCCGGAGCAACAATTAGCACAGAACCGACCATCAGACCCAGCTTGATTCTGGCGCCCCCCTCCCAGCTTCAGGCAACTGACTGCTACTGCAGCAGGAGCAAGAGGCACAGCAGACACCACAGCTGATGGAGGCAGAGCCTTCAGAGGGTGGGGTAAGTAATAAAAAGCAGCATGACAGATCTGTACGCAGCTCTACTTGTGAGGTTATCTGAGAGAGCAACATTTTAAAGACACACTGAGGTCAAAAACCAAAAAGGTGTTTTAGTTTGCAGACATTCCTCATGTGTCTCTATTTATTAATGTCAAAGGTCAAACAGGCCTGTTGCTCCGTCATGTGCAGCCTGGGAGTCACTGAGTTCTGTAGTGACCTGTCAGATCTAGTGCAAGCTGATGCTACAAGTCTTAATATTTTACTATAGATTTAGTCATTAGTTCATGACCTTATATGGAGATAAACACTCACCAGCCACTGCATTGGTTCACCTGTGTAATCTAATGCAGTCATATACAACTGCTACACCATCTTTTCTATTTTCTTTAAAAGCTGACACACTTTCTGTTGTTGACGTTCTCAGGAGTCGGGGGATTATTGAAGTCTGAGAGCAGGAGTGTCCAACTCATGTCCACCGAGGACACGTCAGCATCATGGCTGTCCTCAAAGGGACAAATGGAACTGTAACACAGTATACATGGAACTAAATGGAACTGTAAGACAGTATACATGGAACTAAATGGAACTGTAAGACAGTATACATGGAACTAAATGGAACTGTAAGACAGTATACATGTAACTAAATGGAACTGTAACACAGTATACATGGAACTAAATGGAACTGTAAGACAGTATACATGTAACTAAATGTAACTGTAACACAGTATACATGTAACTAAATGGAACTGTAAGACAGTATAAATGGAACTAAATGTAAACAAATATAATGTCAAATAAATGTAACTACTCCTCAATTTTAAATAACTCTGACTTTATTACTTACTCATATTACAAATATTATAAATACATTTGCATAGATATAAAATATGTATTTGCTGGTTGCTCTGTTCAGTCTAACTCTGTCATACTTCCCTCCGTACTCGGTGTCAAGATGTGAACTTATATTTTACTCTTTGAAAGCGACACGCCTCAGAACACTAAAGACAAACTGTTTTTCTCCTTGAAGCACAAACATGTCTTCTCCTCCCTTCGTTCATCAAACATCCTTTCATCTGCATCAACTTTTCTCTTCCTGGACATTTTGGATTGTTTATATTTCTCAGTTCTACTTGTTGAAAACTGCATTGATGTTTATACACTGCAATCTTCACAGGTAATATAATATAACAATCATATATAAATTGTACACAAATTGTAAATGTGCCAGATTGTAGCAAAACTGCAAATTTAAATCTTTAGTGTTTTAAAATGAATAGAATCAGCATGCATTGTGGGAAATGTAGTTTATGGTCACTGCAGTTTTACAAAGCTGTGGTGAGCTGGAAGAAAGAAGGGTAGTCTTTCGTCGGGTGGAACACGGGTCAGAGCGGGGAATATCTTAATCTGGATATGCACAAATTAAGAACTACTTCCACTCAACAAAGGCACATGTTATTACCGTAATATTTCCAATAGACACGCACCCCAAGGCGTCTATTTGAAACAGTACGGTATTTTTTAAAGACAATCAGACCTTTAAACATTATGAAGTAGATAACGGCTTTAGAAGCAATCGAAGTAACTCCTCTTCCACTGTCCAATTCATCCATATTTGTAATCAGCGGGCGGCGTTACGGCAGTGGCGGCACTTCGTGTCACGATCGCCCGTAATGCTACGCTTAGCCACCGCTAACCTCCGGGACTCGACGTGAAAAGTCATTTTACACACAAAATACTTCACTTTTTTCACAAGAATCAGCTTAGATAGGCCTTTTCTCACAGAGCTGCTAAATCCTGTGTTTTCAGGTGCAGTACAGACTAAGAACTCGATTGTATATGTCGTTATTCATGGTACAGGGGAGGTACTCTTGGAAATTCATGTTCAGAAACGTTGTCCAGAGCTGTATAGGCGGAGATGCTCCCCTGTGCCACCATCAGCCGACTGGCACAGCCTGGGACCCCACTACTGATTAGTTCAGGCGCCAAGACCAAATTTTCAAGAAAAACCCTTTATATAGTGAAATATGAAGGTACAAACAACAGCAGTGAAAACAGTCAAAAGGAGCTTTAGAGCTCAAAGGGTTAAAAACCTCCACCTCTTGCCATCAATTCCTGCCTGCTACCGTGAATAACTGTTGATGTCGGCGCATTTATATTTATTTCAGTGATCCTTTGGCGTACCACTAGAGGGAGCCCCGAGTACCACTTATGGTACGTGTACCACACTTTGAGAATGACTGATCTAGATTAACCAGCCGGAGCAGCTCTATCTAGACAGTAACATGATTTTCTAGATTAACCAGCCTGAGCAGCTCTATCTAGACAGTAAAATGATTTTCTAGATTAACCAACCTGAGCAGCTCTATCTAGACAGTAACATGATTTTCTAGATTAACCAGCCTGAGCAGCTCTATCTAGACAGTAACATGATTTTCTAGATTAACCAGCCTGCGCAGCTCTATCTAGACAGTAACATGATTTTCTAGATTAACCAGCCTGAGCAGCTCTATCTAGACAGCAAGATGATTTTCTAGATTAACCAACCTGAGCAGCTCTATCTAGACAGTAACATGATTTTCTAGATTAACCAACCTGAGCAGCTCTATCTAGACAGTAACATGATTTTCTAGATTAACCAACCTGAGCAGCTCTATCTAGACAGTAACATGATTTTCTAGATTAACCAACCTGAGCAGCTCTATCTAGACAGGAACATGAAGCAGGAACATGAATTAACAAAGAATCAACAACAAAAGAGGAACATGATTTTGAGAGTTTGAGTAAATGATGACAGAGAACAAGTAACTTCAGCAACACCTTTCGTGAGGAGGGGAAGGAGTGGCGATCGTGACACGAAGTGCCGCCACTGCCGTCAAGCTGCCCGTTGATTACAAATATGGATGAACTGGACGGTGGAAGAGGAGTTACTTCGATTGCTTCTAAAGCCGTTATCTACTTCATAATGTTTATCGTCTGAAACATTCAGTCCGTGAATAAAACATAATTTCCTGAAATGCCAGCCATGTTTAATCTTCAATTGGGTGCAAGCGGGGCCATGAGACACGAGAAGGGAGGGGGGATCCCAGATCTATAGTAGAATGATAGAGAGACATTCGCTAGAATCCATTGACCATCTGTTTTATCATAGTTTTATTCTTAATCTTATTGTTCTTCCTCTGTGTGTGTGTGTGTGTGTGTGTGTGTGTGTGTGTGTGTGTGTGTGTGTGTGGTTTGTCTACTGGGTGTGGCCGGAACTGTTGTGGGGGGACCTGTAGCGCCCCCCCCGGGGCCTGAGGCCATCAGGCCCGGACATCGCCACCCTGGCAGACGGCAGCCCCCCAGGCCCGGGGAGACCCCAGCGAACCACCCCAGAGAGCCACGCCCCCGCCCAGAAAGCACCAGATGGAGAATGCAGAGAGGAATCCCCCCCAGGCAAGAGGAGCCCACAAGAGAAGGATAAAGGGCACCGGGCCCCAGGCCCCAGGCCCCAGGCCCCGACCCAAGCCGCCAAGCCGAGAAAGGCCGGAGCAGGGCCCCCGGGCCAAGCGGGCCGAGAGCCCCCCCAATCCCGGCAGCGAAGCCCACCGCACCCCCAAGAGCTCATCGACACTGGAGCATGGTCACTGGTAACGGTCGGTGTGTTCTGGGACTGATCTTACTGATATTCAGGTTGTTTGTGATAAAGAAGTCTTTTCTTGAAAATGAATGATGCACTGGGGAAAAAAGTATTTTCTCTTTCTGCAGGTTTTTGTGTCTCCAAATATCTCAAAGGCCAAAGTCCTCCATGTATTCTTCTATAACTTTGGCTGATTTTGATTGATTCAAATGTTTGTTATTCCCAGAACGATCAATAGAAGGATTCAGGACTGTGTTAAAGTCACCTCCAATCATTGTTGTTGAATTAGCTGGTAAGTTCGATATTTGGGAGAAGACCGTGTGGAGGATGGCGGTGTCAGCGTCCGAGGAGAACCCAGAAGCAGACTCGAACACAAGACTGCCGTTTACAGGTTTATTAGAATGATCAAGGCAAACAGGTTCACCAACGGCGTTCAAAAAGGGAGTCCAGGTCCAGGCAGAGGACAGGACACAGGACAATCCAAAACAGGAAGACTCACACGAGGAAGGGGCTGGAGTCATGAAGCAAGCAACAAGGACGATGGAGCACAGAGACATGAAGGAGCAGGTCTAAATACATGAGGACAGGGACGTCACAGGTGAGACACATCAGACTGATTACACAAGCACACAGAGGAGGACACAGGACATCTGACAGAGACGCAGACAGACGGAGGCTTCACAATAAAACAGGAAGTGAACAGAGTGCGAGACGCTGACTTGACGACACACAAAGACAGACAGACTCTTACAGGCGGTTCACTATATTGTAACGTTTATTAAATATTGTTGCCTGAATAATGACGTCTCTACCTTCCTGATCTGTTATCATGTTTTCCAGAGAAAAAACTATTATTTTATGAATTAAGATAGAAACTCCTCTTGTTTATCGCTGTAACACGATGGGAGAATGTGATTTTAGAATAGAATAGAATAGAATGCCTTTTATTGTGACTTGTACAGGTACAGTGAGATTAGAAACAACTCCAGTGACAGTGCAGCAGTTAAAAAGGGCAGAATATAGTGCAGGAAGGAGGGTGGGGGGTGTAGGGGGTAATTTGGGGTAGTAAGGGACTTACCTTCAGCTTGAAGTAGAGGTGTTTCTTGTAAGAGGAGTTTTTAATTTCGTCACAAATTCAAAAACTTAAATCTTTTTTGCCTGTGAGCGAACGCCATGCACATTCCAGGATACCAAAGTTATCTGTGACATTTAATAACAATGTGAACCGTCATTGTGTGTGAATATGTGCAGTTTAGTCTGTATGTGTCATTGTGGGGGTCGTCTATCCTGGTCAGTGTATGAAATGTTTTGTTTAATAAGTAAATACTGCTGTGAGGATGGAGCCAAGGTAGCAGATTTATAAAAGTATGTGTCTTGATAAGGATGAGTGCAGCAGAATCCACTTAAACAGGAGGAAGAGTGTGTGTCTGGAGGATGGGGTGATGAGTGAGGGGCAGAGATGTGAAGAAGAGGAGGAGCGAATGGTGGAGGAGTGCAGAGTGGGTTAGTTGTGTGGTGAGTCTTTTGTGCAGTGAGGGGTTTAGAGGTGAGGTGAACGAGAGAAAAGAAGTGGTGTAAAAGCAGCAGGGGGTCCTGAGGGTCATGTGGTACACCGAGTGAGGTTTTTCTTGTCTTTTTGTTTTATATATACACTTCAATAGGTTCACATCTCATAATTGTGTATCCAAAAGTACCCAAATGCACCTATTGATACCTGTCCATGTCTACGTAGTTGCGAGTAGAATGTTTTGTTGTTTGTTTGTATTAATTTGTGTTTATGTTTTTTTTATTGTTTTTTAATAATCAGGTATCTGGGATACCTGTCCCTTTTTATATTATTATTATTATTATTATTTATTATTATGCTTATTTTAATTTAATTCAATGTTTTCAGAAGAGCCAGGGTGTGGTGGATGAGGACAGCTGACCATCAATATAAAGGGTTTTTTCCCGTCTGTCTGTTTTCTTTGAGGATCAGTAGAGGATTTTCCTCCTCTCGTTAATCTCCCGGGGAAACTGATCATTCATCCTGTTGGGATTTATGGTTGGTTATTAGCATCACATTACTGTAAGTAATAGATTACTGAAAGTAATAAATCACTGGAAGTAATTTTATGAAAATAGAAATTATTAATGGAAGTAAACTGTCATTTACTCATTAACAACTTACTAAAGTAATTGATTAATTACTTAAAGTTAATAAAGTATAAAAAATAATTTATTAATGAAAAATTATAAATTTGTATAAATTTGTTAATTATTCATTAATAATAAATCGGGGCACCACCAGATAAACAGGAAATAGCTAATTACCAAAATATCAGTCTCGTTTGGAAAAAGGTTTATTTAAGTTAGTTAATATTTCTTTGTAAAATATAACAATCTTAAATAAAAGGGAAGGTGTGATGTTCTGTGTTTCCTGGTTGGTGCACCTCTCCTCCCTCTCTCCCCTTCTCTTAGTGACGCTCTCTCCGGGGACAACCACACACACCTGAGGCTGATCGTAATCGGCGTGTTACTTAAGCCGGCGTCTGATCGCAGGGCGCTGCCGGATTATGGTTGATCGTCCTGAGTCGTCCCGGTGTCGCCTCCCGTTTCGTCTCCGACGCCTGCTGCATGCGCTTCAGTTTTTGTTTTTTCAGCCGCACTCCGGCTCGCTTTGTGTTTTGCGGATAAAATCCGATTATCTGTCTCTGCTTTTGGGTTCCTTGTTTCACAGAAGGTGTGAGATCTGAGTACAGACTGTTACAAACCAGTGAATTAATAAATACACAATAATCACCAAGAATCATTCAATTCAGCTAACAGGCGTTTATTAACAAAATGTATTAATTCATCTCATAAATCAACACATTCAAGTAGCAACGTCATCTAACAGGGAGATCTAATTTATAAATAGCAAACACTATGTACAAAGAGTGTGTGTGTGTGTGTGTGTGTGTGTGTGTGTGTGTGTGTGTGTGTGTGTGTGTGTGTGTGTGTGTGTGTGTGTGTGTGTGTGTGTGTGTGTGTGTGTGTGTGTGTGTGTAATTGTTTTTTCTACTGAAGACTGAAGCTTGTGATTGATATTTATTCAGAGAAAACCAGAGAATTAATGTGGCCTCAACACACAGACACTATATTTAAATTAAAAGACTATTTTTATAATGAACTTTTAGCTTTGTGTGAAACTGTTTCTCTGTGTTCGCCTGGGATCCCCGATATGGCCTCAGACTGGCCGGAGAGCGGTCTGAGCAGTAAGAAGACAAGTGAGGACAGAGTCAGCTTTTTGGGTGGTCCACGTCTTTTTGTTTATTTTCCAAAAGTGCACAACAAAAAGTGCAAAGTGCCAAAAAGTGTATTGGAGGATTCAGGAGTGGCTTCTCCAGCAGCAGAACCCTGAATCATGTTAAAAGGCGCCTTAAATAGAGTTCCCTCAACTGGGTGAAACCAATGAAACCCCAGAGGTGATAAAAGTTAACCTTAGTATCTAAAAACTAAGTTAAAATCCTCCCAACCAAAACCAGAACTATGATTTAATGAAACAAAACCCATATTAGCAAATACACCTAAAAACCAAACACCTCAATAATAAACTAAATCCTAAATCTGCTAAAACTATGTGTCCCCCCCCCCACCCCACTTGCTCCTCCTCTTGTTTCAGCCCGGAACCTTCTTTAGCGGTGTCCGTGCAAGGGGGGATCTTTTGCCTGGACACCGGCCTGAACAGGAGAGAAGAAGGTAAGTGAAAACTCTCCTCACACACCACACAACACTCTCACACACTCCTTCAAACCTTCACAGCAACACATCAACTTAAAGAATCAGCCAGTCTTAAATACACACGTGTTGCACAAAGCTCAATTCATCAATTAACTGTTGTGTTGCTCCACAGATGGACGGATCTACGGACGACAACAGAAAATTCAATAAACAAGTGAAAACAACAATTGTGTGCAAAGTTATTTCTATGTGCAAATAGCCTGGTCTTAAAGTGCTGTGCTGCTCATAGTGCTGGTGAACATTTAAAGTGCTGGAATAAAGTGCTGCGAGTTCTTAAATGAGGAACAAACTGCCTGTTTGTTACACTCTCCAGGATTAGAAAATAATTTAAATAAATTAATAATTAATTAATTAATTAATAAACATCTAACATAAGTCTGGGTTTTGTTAGAGTGCAGGTCCACCACTTTGAGAATTTGAATATTTCTAGAAACCACATTGTAAACTTATTACATGAACTAGGCTGCAATAATATACTATAGCCTCAATCTCAAGGTAGAGGGTTCATGTCCCACGCCGGGTGGCACCTTCCTGTGGGCTCACCACCTGCAGGAAGGTTCTTAATGGGTGCAATGTGATCTGGGTGACGGTGCTCAGACTGACACCCCCGCCACCTGGAAATGGATAAGAGGGAGAAGATGGATGGATGGATGGATGGATGGATAGGTAGGTCGGTGTCTGGTGCCTCTTTTTTGTCTGAGTCTGTGGACTCGGTGGCACACAATGTTTTGTAATGGTCTCCTCCGGCATTTTGAGAGCTGTGATCACAAACTGTCTTACCTGTTCCTCCGGATCCTCCTGTCTGTTTTCGGGACGCCTGAAAAGATGAGGTGCTGCCAAGTAAAATTAAAACAGCCTCCCAAGTCTCACAGCATCTCATGGCATCTCACAGCACCAGTCAAGTGCTCTGTTTCGTTAATTTTTAAAAGATCTAGTTTCGTTTTGAAAATCATCCATCCATCCATCCATCCATCCATTGTCCACCTCTTATCCAGTCCGGGTCGTGGAGGCAGCAGTCTCAGCAGGGATGTCCAGACTTCCCTCGCCCCAGACACGTCCTCCAGCTCTTCCAGTGGGACCCCAAGGCGTTCCCAGGCCAACCGAGAGACAGAGTCCCTCCAGCATGTCCTAGGTCTGTCCCGAGGCCTCCTACTGGAGGGACATGCCCGGAACACCTCCCGAGGTGACAGATGCCGGAGCCTCAGCTGGCTCCTCTGGATGTGGAGGAGCAGCGGCTCTACTCCGAGCTCCTCCCTGGTGACTGAGCTCCTCACCCTATCTCTAAGGGTGCACCCAGCCTCCCTACGGAGGAAACTCATTTCAGCCGCTTGGATCCAGGATCTCCTTCTTTCAGTCATGACCCAAAGCTCATGACCATAGGTGAGGGGAGGAAGGAAGATCGAGCGGTAAATCCAGAGCCTCACCTTTTGGCTCAGCTCCTTCTTCACCACGATGGACCGATACAGCGACCGCATAACTGCAGACGCTGCACCGATCCGCCTGTCGGTCTCATGCTCCATCTTCCCCCCACTCGTGAACAAGACCCCGAGATACTTGAACTCCTCCACCTGGGACAAGGGCTCTCCACCCACCTGAAGGGGGCAAGCCACCTTTTTCCGGTCAAGAACCATGGCCTCGGATTTAGAGGTGCTGATCCTCATCCCAGTTGCTTCACACTTGGCTGCGAACCGCGCCAGTGCACGCTGAAGGTCCAGGTTTGATGAAGCCACCAGGACCACATCGTCTGCAAAAAGCAGAGACGAGATCCTGTGGTCCCCAAACTGGTCCCCCTCCGGTCCCTGGCTGGGCCTAGAAATTCTGTCCATAAAAGTTATGAACAGAACCGGTGACAAAGGACAGCCCTGCCGGAGGCCAGCGTGCACTGGGAACAGGTCCGACTTACTGCCGGCAATGTGAACCAAACTCCTGCTCCGGGCGTACAGGGACCGGACAGCCCTTAGCAAAGGGTCCCGGACTCCATACTCCCGGAGCACCCCCCCCCACAGGACATCCTGAGGGACATGGTCGAACGCCTTCTCCAGATCCACAAAAAACATGTGGCCTGGTTGGGGAAACTCCCATGAACCCTCGAGCACCCGGTGGAGAGTATAGAGCTGGTCCAGTGTTCCGCGACCAGGACGAAAACCGCATTGTTGCTCTTGGATCCGAGGTTCGACTAATGGCCGGATCCTCCTCTCCAGTACCCTGGAATAGACTTTCCCGGGGAGGCTGAGGAGTGTGATCCCCGTGTAGTTGGAGCACACCCTCTGATCCCCCTTCTTAAAAAGAGGGACCACCACCCCGGTTTGCCACTCCAGAGGCACTGTCCCCGACCACCATGCGATGTTGCAGAGACGTGTCAGCCAGGACCGTCCCTGCACATCCAGAGACTTAAGGAACTCAGAGCAAATCTCATCCACTCCCGGTGCCTTGCCACCGAGAAGTTTACCAACTAC
Organism: Lipophrys pholis; assembly: GCF_963383615.2. Lineage (NCBI taxonomy): Eukaryota > Metazoa > Chordata > Actinopteri > Blenniiformes > Blenniidae > Lipophrys > Lipophrys pholis. The sequence goes on along the minus strand of NC_137648.1, from coordinate 24,108,614 downwards.
CTCGGTGACTTCAGCTTGGGTTCTGGACGAGTCTACCTGAAAACCCAGCCTCTGCTTCCTCAACGGAAGACATGATGGTGGGATTGAGGAGATCTTCGAAGTATTCCTTCCACCGCCCGACGACATCTCCAGTTGAGGTCAGCAGCCCCCCACCTCCACAGTGTTGGCGAAAAACTGCTTCCCCCTCCTGAGGCGCTGGGTGGTTTGCCAGAATTTCCTCGGGGCCGACCGATAGTCCTCCTCCATGTCCTCCCCGAACTCCTCCCAGACCCGAGTTTCTGCCTCCACCACGGCCTGGGCTGCGGCCTGCCTGGCCTGCTGGTACCTGTCAGCTGCCTCAGGAGTCCTATGGGCTAACAACACCCGATAGGACTCCTTCTTCAGATTGACGGCATCCCTTACTTCCAGTTTCCACCCCCGGGTTCAGGGGTTGCCGCCACGTCAGGCACCAGAGACCCTGCGACCACAGCTCCGAGCAGCAGCTTCGACAATGGAAGGGGAGAACATGACCCACTCGGACTCAATGTCTCCAGCCTGCCCTAGGATCCGTGAGAAGCTCTCCCGGAAGTGGGAGTCGAAGACTGCGCGGACGGAGGGCTTGGCCAGGCGTTCCTAACAGACCCTGACACATTTGGGCCTGCCGAGTCTGTCTGGCTTCCTCCCCGTCCAGCGCATCCAACTCACCACCAGGTGGTGATCAGTTGACAGCTCTGCTCCTCTCTTCACCCGAGTGTCCAAGACACATGGCCGGAGATCGGATGACACGACCACAAAGTCTATCATGGACCTCCGGCAGAGGGTGTCCTGGTGCCAAGTGCACTTTTGGACACCCTTGTGCTTGAACACGGTGTTCGTTATGGCCAAACTGCGACGAGCACAGAAGTCCAGTCACAGAACACCGCTCAGGTTCAGATCAGGGAGGCCATTCTTCCAATCACCCCCTTCCAAATCTCAATGTCGTTGCCCACATGGGTGTTGTAGTCCCTCAGTAGAACTGTTTTGAAAATCAAACAGAATTAATTCATTAATGTTGGGTTGACAAGCAGCGGTCACTTGATGTCCTGTGCCACCTGGTCCTACTTCCTCAACTTCTTCATGATCTTATTCAGTGGATATTTATCTTTTTCTGGAATTAACTTGTCCCATAAAGCCTGAAACTGTCTCTGCAGAGCGAGTTCCTCAAGCATGGCTTGTCCGTAATGCCTGACTTCCAAAGCAGCATCCACCGCTATCTTACTGACAGCAACAACAAAAGGCTCAGAGAAAGTCTTCCCCACTGTGAGCACACGATCCACTCCCACCCTGTGCATCAGCTGGAGGAGGTGTGTCGCTGTGGCTTCTCTTACTGGCACAGCTCGGTGATTCAGGCCTGTCTTGAGCAGAATCCTAAGAATTCTACCAGGGCTGCAGGTGTCCACCAGTATGCCCAGAGCGAAATATAGCCGCTGGTGGATGACCTTGTTATTGGGCTGTGCCAATCTGAGCAGCAGGGTTTCTCCTATGATGTCTGACATGGGGTTCATGGCCTTTCCCAGGTGTTGAAGAAGTTCTGCGATGATGTCAATTGCTTCACATGCCACTACAGAACGCAGATCTTTGACCTCATCTGAGATGGCCACGCAAACCACTTGCAATTTGGTCTTCAGCACCTCTGGATGGTGCTGCCCCAAAGCTCGGATTGCTTTCAAGCCACCCACTTTGTCATTCCAGTCGTGTGAGGTCAGCACCTTCAAGCATAGAGGCAGACACGTTAAAGGATCTGTCAAAGGTTCAAGTTTCTCTTTCACATCCTCTACTTCATCTTTTGAAGGATGGTGGGTGATGGAAGAGCCACATATGTTTGTCTTGGTTGGTGTGGGTCCAGGTGGAGATGCTGATAAACAATGGTTCTTTGTGGACGCTACTAGAGGTTGTGGTTGAGGTGTAGTTCCCTGTTGTGGTGCAGAGTTTGTTGGTTGGTCCTCAGCTACCATTTGACATGGTTCACTAGTCCACACCTCCTCCTGACCACGTACCAGGTCAAAAGGAGGACTCTGTGTCCTGATCGTTGAGCTGAAACACAGCTCCCTGCTCACTCTGAAAGAAGATTCAGGTGCTGGACATGCTGCTGGCACAGCACTGGAGACAGTGTCCTCCTGCAGCAAATTCTGAACAGCATTCCTCAACAATGTGACTGAAGAATGCAGATTTTCCATTTTTCTTTCAAGTGTAGCAAACCTTTCATCTTCAGGTTGCTCAATTTCCTTAATTCTGTCTTCCTGGACATTGTCACTTTCCCTTTCAAACGATATGACACTTGATGTGCTGCAATGAGCCATGGCTTACAGATATAAACAGCTCAGTTGTCAGCCTAGAAAATGCTGGAAAACAAATGCTGGAGGTTCACAATCGAGGTGTTGACTGAGTGACTGTAAATTCTACTCAACTTAGGTCCTTTGGAGACTCACACATCATCTACTTTGAAGTTCTTTATGATGTCAGGATGGTGTTACCACATCAAAGCCCAATGACACTCCACTGAATGTTGCCATAGAAACACAGGGAGTGGAAGGTTTTAGAGGTGAAATATTTTTTGAGGGATATCTTACCTCATATTGATCAAAGACAGTTATTTATTATTTTATTGAAAATGTAATCTGATCTGTATCAGATACCTCGGGAGCACCACCTGGTTAACAGGAAACGATAGCCAGTTCAGTTCTATCAGTTTCATAAGATTTACTAAACAGTTCATTTGGAATTTGAATTAATAATTAAATTAATTGCAATTACCAGAATTAACAGTAAAGCTTGAAGGAATTTGGAGTTCTTGACACAGAAGACGTCGACATTTCATTCACCTTTGTGCAAATTAATAGAACAGCAAGTATGATTCAAAAAATTATATTTATTTACAATGAAAACAAATAAAATGCAGATTCTACCTACCTATATACAGCTTGGTGTGTGTGTGTGTGTGTGTGTGTGTGTGGGGGGTGTTAGAACCTGGCCTTAAGCCCGCTGGTTCCTCCCGGTCCTTTGATCGTATACTTGGTTGTATAAAAAAAGTCTCAAGACATAAAGATACGTTTTAGCATTTATTTAGCAAAGAAAGTAAAGATAGCCAAATGCAATGCTCAGTGCTGGACCCTGAACGTGTCTCATGCAGGAGGACGAGCAGAGTGTCCAACTTCAGTGGTTAGATATTTTTCTTCTGGGTGGAGGCCACACCCCGACAATAGGTTGGGCTTCAGCACGCTTGTTCAATTTGGTCATGAAATCCGACATCCATAATAAATGTGTGTCATGAAAGCTGTATGTGTGTGTGTTGTTATCCGGAGGACATGAGTTCTATCTCTGTTGCTCTGCCATCATACGTCAGGCTGATCGCTGAACAACCTTATCCTGTTGTTACGTAGGAACTCGTAGGAGGAGGAACTCGTTCTCTCGGTCTGCAGAGAATGCCTTTTTTCATTTCGAAGTCGATATCGAATTGATGCCGCTGCATCACGTCCATATGATTGTACATTAAGAGGTAAAAATAACCAGCGTGGACAGAAAAGATAATTCAGCGTAATGATCGGCATGTGAACAAGGTAAATTCAATCATTTTAAAGGTGTGTGCAAATTCATTCAAGATTTGAGTTTCATAAAATAGACAAATTTCATGAGACATTTTTAATATTTGATGGGTTAATTTTACTCTCCATTCATTACGAGGAGCACGGAGGCTTTTTTCTTTCTTCCTTTCTCTAACAACCAATCAGCTTTCAGCAGCCTGCATCATACAGAGCAACAGGGTCGACCACTCCTCCTCACGAAGATAAAAGTTGCTGTCAACTCCTTGATCAGAGTTGCTCTTAGAAACTTCCTCAATCACTTTTAAGCTGAGATTCCTTACTAGGAAGTTTTAGTCTAAGATAGGAGCTCTGAGAATGGAAACCAAAAAACAGTAGAAAGCCCAGCTGGACAGAAGAGCAGAGCTGCTGGTAGCACAGCTCCTGGAGGAGAAACTGGGTCCCGGGATCACTGCTCAAGGGAAGAGGCAGACCTGGGAGCACTTTGCCCAGCAACTCAATGTGTCGTTCCCTCTCTTGTAGAACAAGTGACGAGTGTGAGAAGTGCTGGTACGAAAGCCAGAGCAGAGATTCAGCATTCAAAGTTCTTCTCAAACAGGTGAATGCAGTATATATACCATTAAAGCTCTGACCCTAACCCAGAGAAGATAAAGAGAAAAACATTTATTTACAGTCAGATGAATTGTCTATTTTCAGGTGGATTTGTTGAGTTTTCTCCAAAAAAGTCAATATATTGTGATGAGCGCTGTGACGTGACTTATTAGTGTAATATAAATCAAATGGAAATCAGTTCTATTTTTAAGGTTTCATGTAGCCGTGTGGAATGCAGGAAAAGAAATAAAACAACAGCAGTAATGATAACCAAGGCTGAATATCGTCTCTTCTCTACAGCTCCGAGACATCAGAGGAACCCGGGCCTGATCACAGGACCACCTTCAGCCTGAGAGGAGGAGGAGGAGGAGGATGATGATGATGATTTGAAAAATAGACAAATAAATGATGCATCTTGTGATTTACTTTAACACGTTGGATTGTTTACGTACATGTTGGTTCAATGCAGTCACTGATTGGAAATGACCTAAAGTGCAACTGTGTAAGCTGAGTTCTGTACGGATTCCGTCAGAGGGAAGTTCCCCCCCTGCTGCAGTTGCTGAACATTTTCATTACCATCCTCTTCATCACCGCTGTCCTGCCCTTCCTCAGGAGGTTCAGGGAGGCACCTGGCCTTGCAGGTATTGTGAAGTACTGCACAGGCGATTATTATTTGACAGACCTTTCCTGGCGACAGCCTCACTTCCCCGTGCAACACATGGAATCCCCGTTTCAACTGTCCAAACCCCGCTCAACCAACGCTGGGGTTTCCTTATGGGCCCTATAACAAACAAAACCAATAATAAAGCCGTTGCACACAAGAGCTGGAAACTGTAAATAATGGTAGAGGACTGGACATAGTTTTAGGGAGACATTTAAAGTAATAAGATCATCCAACTGCTCCTTAATGTCAATGCATTATAGGCTATAATCTAACATTATTTACCTGTTGTGGTCCTGCGTCTGGACGAAGGTATGGAGTGAGAAGACAAGGTGTGCAGGGGAACCACTGTCCCCTAACAGGCGGCGTCCAGCTGGCAGGGAACGTCCTTCAGACAGCGTCCGGCAGTCCTGCATTGAGCCTGGACAGTTTGCCATCACGTCCACAATCAGAGAGTTTGTATTAAAAACCATCTGCGTGTTGATGCTGTGTCAGCGTTTTCTGTTGACAAACAGCCTCGTCTTGTGACGGTGCTGTTAATGCGGACGTGACACCATCAATGACACCAACACCACCAGGAAACCCACCACCTTTGCACCTCCTCTGACATGCTTAATGCAAAACACCACGTCTCTTAATACACCAACATTTCTGTAGAACTTTATTTTGTTTTGTCAGACTATAGTACACCAAGGCAAGGCAGTGTTGAATGTAAAGGTGCAGTAGCAGACTTGTCCCAGTTTAGTATTGTGTACAAAGCTACAAGGTTTTTGAATCAACGCATTTTCTTGTTTTCAAAACTGTTCAATGTACATACACACTGCATCTTAACAGAATTCAATACATTTTAAAGGACAGATTGGCAGACTTTGAACAAGTATGGAAACCTTTCAGTGACTTCCTGATTGGTCAGTAGATAGACTGAAAACATGGCTTGAATAATGCGACAGCACGGGGGCGGGGTCTTTCTGTGCAGTTTGTTGTTCATGTCTTTCATGTCTGTTTGCACCATTTTCTTTTATGTTCAGTTTTGGCAAAACGAAGCGATGACATCATTGGCTCCGATATGTAACTGTTCCTTGGCTTCATAATAAAAACATTTTGAAACCACAATATTACAGCATATTTATGGAACAGTGGACCCTGGTTCGATGCTGGACTCTCACAGCTCTTCACACTGCACCACTGACACAGCAGATCTTCTGGTGGTTCCTGTCGCTCACTGCTGGATGAAGCTCTGCTGTCCTCAGTGGAGCTTCAGGACACACAGCGTCCTCTCTGCTCTCCTCAGGACACACAGCGTCCTCTCTGCTCTCCTCAGGACACACAGCGTCTTCTCTGCTCTCCTCAGTGGAGCTTCAGGACACACAGCGTCCTCTCTGCTCTCCTCAGTGGAGCTTCAGGACACACAGCGTCCTCTCTGCTCTCCTCAGTGGAGCTTCAGGACACACAGCATCCTCTCTGCTCTCCTCAGTGGAGCTTCAGGACACACAGCATCCTCTCTGCTCTCCTCAGTGGAGCTTCAGGACACACAGCATCCTCTCTGCTCCCAGGAAATCCACCTGCAGAGAGATGAGCGAGGTGATGAGGAGAGTCTCTGTGGAGCAGCCAGGACTTCAGTCCTCATCACAGCAGCAGCTCAGAGCTCATGAAGGACCACCACTGTCACACCAACACAACCCTGAAGCTGCTCAGCGTTCTCCTCTCAGCCTCACTGAGCAGTCAAACTCTGGATCTTTGTTCTCACACTAACTGGACTCACTCCAACCATCTACTGACCACACAGTCTGCAGGCTGGACTCTCCTGGAGATGAAGAAGCTGCTCCACATCTGACTTCTGCAGCGCGTTGTTCATCAGGTTGAGCTGCTTCAGGTTGGAACCCCTGGACTTCAGAGCTGAGGCCAGAGAAGAACAGCTGATCTCTGACAAACTGCAGAACTCCAACCTGAATAAAGAGAGAAAGCAGCAGAGTGAATGAGGAGGAACCAATCAGATGTTCTCAGGGAGAATTGAAAAGCTCAACATTACTGAATCCTGATCAATAAGAAATTATACGTTTTATTTGGAGGCGCCTTCCAAATCACCCAAGGTCACATTAGAGAATCAAAGTATAAAAGATCAAGACATAAAAACAGGTGAAGTACCGAGATCCCATTGCACCGATTAAGATACTTCCTGCAGGTGGTGAGCCCACAGGAAGGTGGTGAGCCCACAGGAAGGTGACACCCTGAGATTGTGAGTCTCATGCTCTACCAACTGAGCTAGCCGGGGGTCTCTTTTCAATAATGTTTATTTCCAATAATTTGTAGGACAATATATCATCCAGCAAAATTTGCTACCGTCACAAGAATCTCTCTTTTCTATTCTAAACAGACAGACAGAGACAGTCACCTGACCTCAGAGTCTCCAGACTACAGAGTGGACTCTCCAGAAAACCACACAGCTGCTCAGATCCTGAATCCTGCAGCTGGTTCCCACTCAGGTCCAGATGTTTGTGGAGGGAGGGGTTGGACTTCAGAGAGGAGATCACTATAGGATACGATCATTGCATATGTCTTCTGGCTTCCTGTGGAAGAAGCCTGCGCGACCACGTAACTCAAAACAAGCACCTCTTCTAGCTTCGGCCAGCAAGAAGGGCCGTCTGGTGAGACACTCATGCTCGTCTGAGAACCGGGGTTACATCCGTCTCAATGCACTGCATTTGTGTCTCAATATGGGATCTGGAAACGTCTGTACTGCCAGACATGCTGATCTCAAATCAAACACCAGCAATCAAGGATGAGCATGAGCAAACGTTCAAACGTTCTGGCAAAAGATTTGTGAAGACTTATCGTTATGCCTGGGCTACCCAATTCCGGTCTCACCTTCACTTTGCTTGTTAGGAGATCTCACAGAAATTAAAAGAGAAAAAAATGAGTCCTGCTGCTCCTGGTTTCCCTAAGCGTCGCAAAAAAGGCGATCCTCATGAACTGGAAATCCAAAAGTAATCTGAATATAAAGTTATTTAAAAACTTACTTCTAGACCACATCACATTGGAGAGAATGTCTGCTTGTAGGAAAAATCATTTGACACAATTTGAGTCCACATGGTCTCCAATAATTAAATACACCATGTAGCCCTGTGGGGGGGTGGTGGCTCCACCCCGGGGCTCTGGGGACCGTCGGTGGTTGGGGCGTCGTGGCTTTGGTGGTTGGTGGCTCTGTGGGCTCGGGGGGGTCCTAGCGTCTATGCTGGGGGGCTGCGGTCTGGCCTGGGGAGTCCTTGGCGGGGGTGTGGGGGGGGCTCTGCCCTGGGCCGGGGTTGGGCCCGCTGGGGTGGGGTGGGGGGGCTGGGCGTCGGGCCCTGGCTTGGCTGTCGGCTGGGGGGGGTTGGGGGCGGGTCGTCCGGGCCCTGGGGGTGCGGGGCCTCCCCCTCCCCCGGTGGGGCGGGTTGGCCCCTGCTGCCGCGCTCCGGGTCTGCCTCATTCCTGGATTGGGGGGAGCGGGGGACGGGGGGGGGTTCCGGGTTCTGGATGGACGGTTGACTGAGAGTGACCTCCAGGGCCTGATGGGTGTGTGTGTGTGTGTGTGTGTGTGTGTGTGTGTGTGTGTGTGTGTGTGTGTGTGTGTGTGGGCGAATGACGGGGGGTGCCCTGACCACTGGCCTCCGGCTGGGCTCGCACTGGGCCCTGCGGGTCTCAGACTCTGCTGTCTGGCCGTTGGGTGGGGTGGGGGCTCCCTGCCCGGGTCCCCTTACGGCGCCTTGTTGGGGGGGGTGTGGCTCCCCGGGTCCTAGGCCGGCCGCTCGGGGGTGGGGTGGGGCAGCGCGGGGGGTCCAGCTGGGCCAAGGTCCTAGCGACGGGGGGGACCCCCTCCCTCAGAACCCTCCCTGCCTTACCTCACCTTATATTACTCCACAATAGGGAACAGTGGGGCGGTGCCTAGGTGGGGGGTCCGGGCTACTTAACTGCGGTCTGGGTCCTCCCCCGACTTTGCACCACCCACAATTTTAACCACACTTAGTCACGCAGGGTCTTGAGGGGGTAAGCCGCTTTCGGCGTTCTGCCGCTTGTCAGCGGTAGAACGCCCGGGCCCCGCTACCCCCCAATTTTAAACCGCACCATAGACACACACATTGCATCCACCTCTTCAAAACACAAAGACACACCCTTACATACATCCAACACACATATAGGGCAGGGGAAGGGCGGGAGACGTGGCTCCCCCCAGCACCTCCCGCTGGGGTCCCGCCCCGGCCCGGGGTGAGTGCGGCTGGGATGCGGGGGGCGCGCTCCCTCGGGCATGGCGCTCGTGGGGGGGCTGGGGCGCGGTGCTCCTTCTCCATTTGCTGTTGGATTAGTGGAGGTTGGGACACCGCGGTGGCCGGGTGGGGGCCCGGCCGGCGGCCTGGGGGGGCGAAAGTCATCACTCCCCCACCGTCCCGAGTGTGTGTGTGTGTGTGTGTGTGTGTGTGTGCGTCTGCATCTGCGTCAGGGGTGGGTGTCTGTGGGGGGTGGGTCAGGGGTTGGGTATTTCAATTAAAACCGGGGGGGAGGATCATGGGGCGGGTGGGATATGAGGCTCCTGGGGGTGTAGAGTTGACTGTCCTCCGACCGGGGCCTGCGCCGGCCTTCGCTTTCCTGGGTCTGGGGGCGGGGCTGGTCCGGGGCGCGGCGGCTGGGGCCGTCTCTGCCTTGCCGGGTTGGGGGGGGGCGGTGGGTGGGCCTGTTCCCGGGGGTGCGGCGGGACTCGCCGCCGGGGTTGGGGGGGCTCTCGACCCGCTCGGCCCGGGGGCCCTGCTCCGGCCTTTTCTCGGCTTGGCGGCTTGGGTCGGGGCCTGGGGCCCTGTGCCCTTTATCCTCCTCTTGTGGGCCCCTCTTGCCTGGGGGGGATTCCTCTCTGCATTCTCCGTCGGGTGCTTTTTGGGCGGGGACGGGGCTCTCTGGGGTGGTTCGCTGGGGTCTCCCCGGGCCTGGGGGGCTTCCGTCTGCCGGAGTGGCGGTGTCCGGGCCCGATGGCCTCGGACCCTGGGGTCTTGCCACGGGTCCCCCCACAGCAGTTCCGGTCCCACCCAGTGGACAAACCACACGCACGCACACACACACACACACACACACACACACACACACACACACACACACACACACACACACACACACACACACTTCCACTCCTCACGAAAGGTGCTTCTGAAGTTGCTTGTTCTCTATCATCATTTGCTCAAACTTTGGAGGTCATGTTCCTCTTTTGTTGTCGCCTCTTTGTTAATTCATGTTCCTGCTTCACGTTACTGTCTAGATAGAGCTGCTCAGGCTGGTTAATCTAAGAAATCATCTTACTGTCTAGATAGAGCTGCTCAGGCTGGTTAATCTAAGAAATCATGTTACTGTCTAGATAGAGCTGCTCAGGCTGGTTTAATCCAAAAAACAGTTGGAAAATATTTGGATCAGTGTGATAACTGCAAATAATATATGTAGCACAACAAGGATATTGTATGTAATCCCCCTCCCCCCTCCCCCCTCCTCCCTCCTCCCTCAACCTTTTTCTCTCTTTTCTCTTCTCTCTCTCTTTGAGCGTTCCCCCCCGGTCGTGTACGGCAGCCATGCCATCTTCTGACGGAGAAGGCAACAGGAGGAGACTCCAGGTCTCTCCCTGTTGCAAGACCAAAATCTGTTCTGACTCCGAAGGCTCTCAATCACATCATATTGTTGGCCCAAGCTGCCGAACAGGACAAGGGCAAAAAAAAATAAAAAATAAAAAAGGATGAGCATGAGCCAGGCTCAGAGAGGATGTTCAGCTTTCTGCTGACAGAGAGAGAGAGAGACAGAGAGAGAGAGAGAGAGAGAGAGTACTCTTTAGAGTACAACGGAACGGAAACGAAGGGACATGGACACTTCAGATATGAAAGCCAGAGATGTGAAGACGTTGGAGTTAATTAGTGGGTGAGACCCAAACACAGTTGAGAAACACATGCTGAGAGTGAGTTTGGTAAAGTTCCAGCACCAATAAGGTTCACACCAAAAAAATCTTTTTCTTCTCGTCATTCTTAAAAAGTTTCCGGTCCACACATCATCAGTGCAGGAAATAGCTGCATCCACGTGACACCATGAAATGACTCAAAACCATGTAGTACATATGCCAGGCCTATAGGCGGCACTGTGACTCTGCCACAGAAATATACCAAAAACAAAGAAGATGACGCAGAGCCTGGAAAAACTTTGCTCTTCCTCCTATTCAAGACGTCCAACATGTCGCCTTGTTGAACCAAATAGTATCAGCAGCTCCATCTGGAGCAGGTCGTCCGCCATGTTGCTGTGAGGTGACGTCGCCGTGTTGTAGGGTAACGAGGAGGCGTGGCAACGTCACCATTTTCAGCAAATGTGCATCTTGCTCATCCACATTTTCATCTTTCTCCATTCTGGAACATCTTCTCCAAACCAGGCCGATTTCAGGCTCCTAAAACCCTGTGGCTCGTCGGCCAAACACACATTGGCGACTGACGTCTAGCCTTTGGAATTCCATATGGAAATATCTGGATTTTTATTTTATGTCAATTCATGTTTGTGTGACAGAGGGCGGTGGTTTCTGTGCCTGTGCCTGTGCCTGTGATAGCCGCCGTTGCAAACACCAGGGGGCAGTGTAGTGCCCACAATTCAATAAACTGAGGTAACAAAACAACCAGTGAGCTCAAAGCGTGTGAACAACAACCTGAGGAGTGATGCGGTCAATGAGCTATTTAAATATCGTGCGGGCTTTTCAAAAGTGACGATTGTCACCGACCAATCAGCAGACGGCTGCGTTGTCGCTCCTCGTTATGGAACCATACTGATGTGCGCCGTACCTCAACGGAGGGTTATGAAAAATGGCGACGGCTGGGTACATTACTTTCGGTTCTATCCACAACTTTGGTCAGTGGAAACGCAGGAAAACTTCATATTGTATCATATTGTACCGGCACATACTGCGCAGTGGAAACGAGGCTTTAGTGATCAGCATGATGAGACTCTTCTCCTCCTGGTGGCTTCAGCTGTTTGGACTTTACATTTCTAAACTCTTCCAGTCTGAACCTTCTTCAGTCTCAATGACTTCAACATCAGACTTTGTCCTCTAATCTCACTTCTTTCTCTCTTTATTCAGGTTGAGGGGCTGCAGGTTGTCAGAGATCAGCTGTTCTTCTGTGGCCTCAGCTCTGAAGTCCAACCCCTCCCTCCTGAAACATCTGAAACATCTGGACCTGACTCACAACCCGCTGCAGGATTCAGGATCTGAGCAGCTGTGTGGTTTTCTGGAGAGTCCACTCTGTAGTCTGGAGACTCTGGGGTCAGTTGACTGTCTGTTACTGTTGTAGAAGGAGAAATGTTTGTGATGTGAGAGGTGGACTGAGCTCAGCAGCTTGTTACTGATGTGTGGACGTGAGGAGGAGTGTGAATGTTGTGCTGACATGTGGATGAAGAGTGTGATGAAGATCCACAACAACAGAACAGCTCATTGATGGTCCCTCATCCAGCAGGACGTCCGGGTGAGGGGTCCGTCTCGGGTCCATTTCTTCTTCTTATCTACCTCCTCCCCTTGGGCACACTCCTCCGTCACCATGGAGTTTATTTTCATTGCTATGCTGATGACACACAGGTCTTCATCTCCTCCAAACCACTGGCAGGCATCCCTCCCACCTCCCTCCCACCTCCCTCATCACCTCCCTCCCACCTCCCTCCCACCTCCCTCATCACCTCCCTCATCACAACCCTCATCACCTCCCTCCCACATCCCTCCCACCTCCCTCCCACCTCCCTCATCACCTCCCTCATCACCTCCCTCCCACATCCCTCCCACCTCCCTCCCACCTCCCTCATCACCTCCCTCCCACTTCCCTCCCACCTCCCTCCCACCTCCCTCATCACCTCCCTCCCACCTCCCTCATCACCTCCCTCATCACCTCCCTCCCACCTCCCTCATCACCTCCCTCCCATCTCTCTCCCACCTCCCTCATCACCTCCCTCCCACCTCCCTCCCACCTCCCTCATCACCTCCCTCATCACCTCCCTCCCATCTCTCTCCCACCTCCCTCATCACCTCCCTCCCACCTCCCTCATCACCTCCCTCCCACCTCCCTCCCACCTCCCTCATCACCTCCCTCCCACCTCCCTCATCACCCCCCTCCCACCTCTCTCCCACCTCCCTCATCACCTCCCTCCCACCTCTCTCCCACCTCCCTCCCACCTCTATCCCACCTCCCTCATCACCTCCCTCATCACCCCCCTCCCACCTCTCTCCCACCTCCCTCCCACCTCCCTCATCACCTCCCTCCCACCTCTCTCCCACCTCCCTCCCACCTCCCTCATCACCTCCCTCCCACCTCCCTCCCACCTCCCTCATCACCTCCCTCCCACCTCCCTCATCACCTCCCTCCCACCTCCCTCATCACCTCCCTCCCACCTCTCTCCCACCTCTCTCCCATCTCCCTCATCACCTCCCTCCCACCTCCCTCCCACCTCCCTCCCACCTCTCTCCCACCTCCCTCATCACCTCCCTCCCACCTCTCTCCCACCTCCCTCCCACCTCCCTCCCACCTCCCTCCCACCTCCCTCATCACCTCCCTCCCACCTCCCTCATCACCTCCCTCCCACCTCTCTCCCACCTCTCTCCCATCTCCCTCATCACCTCCCTCCCACCTCCCTCCCACCTCTCTCCCACCTCCCTCCCACCTCCCTCATCACCTCCCTCCCACCTCTCTCCCACCTCCCTCCCACCTCTCTCCCACCTCCCTCCCACCTCCCTCCCACCTCCCTCATCACCTCCCTCCCACCTCTCTCCCACCTCTCTCCCACCTCCCTCATCACCTCCCTCCCACCTCCCTCATCACCTCCCTCTCACCTCCCTCATCAAATCCCTCCCACCTCTCTCCCACCTCTCTCCTACCTCCCTCCCACCTCTCTCCCACCTCCCTCCCTCATCACCTCCCTCCCACCTCCCTCCCACCTCCCTCATCACCTCCCTCCCACCTCTATCCCACCTCCCTCCCACCTCTCTCCCACCTCCCTCCCACCTCTCTCCCACCTCCCTCATCACCTCCCTCATCACCTCCCTCCCACCTCCCTCATCACCTCCCTCCCACCTCCCTCATCACCTCCCTCCCACCTCTCTCCCATCTCCCTCATCACCTCCCTCATCACCTCCCTCCCACCTCCCTCCCACCTCTCTCCCACCTCTCTCCCACCTCCCTCATCACCTCCCTCCCACCTCCCTCCCACCTCTCTCCCATCTCCCTCATCACCTCCCTCCCACCTCTCTCCCACCTCCCTCATCACCTCCCTCCCACCTCCCTCCCACCTCTCTCCCACCTCCCTCCCACCTCCCTCATCACCTCCCTCCCACCTCCCTCATCACCTCCCTCCCACCTCTCTCCCACCTCCCTCATCACCTCCCTCCCACCTCTCTCCCACCTCCCTCATCACCTCCCTCCCACCTCTCTCCCACCTCCCTCCCACCTCCCTCATCACCTCCCTCCCATCTCTCTCCCACCTCCCTCCCACCTCCCTCCCTCATCACCTCCCTCCCACCTCCCTCATCACCTCCCTCCCACCTCCCTCCCACCTCTCTCCCACCTCCCTCATCACCTCCCTCATCACCTCCCTCCCACCTCCCTCCCACCTCCCTCATCACCTCCCTCCCACCTCCCTCATCACCTCCCTCCCACCTCCCTCCCTCATCACCTCCCTCCCACCTCCCTCCCACCTCTCTCCCACCTCCCTCATCACCTCCCTCCCACCTCCCTCATCACCTCCCTCCCACCTCTCTCCCACCTCCCTCATCACCTCCCTCCCACCTCCCTCCCACCTCTCTCCCATCTCCCTCATCACCTCCCTCCCACCTCTCTCCCACCTCCCTCATCACCTCCCTCCCACCTCCCTCCCACCTCCCTCCCACCTCCCTCCCACCTCCCTCATCACCTCCCTCCCACCTCCCTCCCACCTCCCTCATCACCTCCCTCCCACCTCTCTCCCACCTCTCTCCCACCTCCCTCATCACCTCCCTCCCACCTCTCTCCCACCTGTCTCCCACCTCCCTCCCACCTCTCTCCCACCTGTCTCCCACCTCCCTCCCACCTCCCTCCCACCTGTCTCCCACCTCCCTCATCACCTCCCTCCCACCTCTCTCCCACCTCCCTCATCACATCCCTCCCACCTCCCTCATCACCTCCCTCATCACCTCCCTCCCACCTCCCTCATCACCTCTCTCCCACCTCTCTCCCACCTCCCTCCCACCTCCCTCCCACCTCCCACCCACCTCTCTCCCACCTCCCTCATCACCTCCCTCCCACCTCCCTCCCACCTCTCTCCCACCTCCCTCATCACCTCCCTCCCACCTCTCTCCCACCTCCCTCATCACATCCCTCCCACCTCCCTCATCACCTCTCTCCCACCTCCCTCCCACCTCTCTCCCACCTCCCACCCACCTCCCTCCCACCTCTCTCCCACCTCCCTCCCACCTCTCTCCCACCTCTCTCCCACCTCCCTCATCACCTCCCTCCCACCTCTCTCCCACCTCCCTCATCACATCCCTCCCACCTCCCTCATCACCTCTCTCCCACCTCCCTCCCACCTCCCTCCCACCTCCCTCCCACCTCTCTCCCACCTCCCTCCCACCTCTCTCCCACCTCCCTCCCACGCCTCGAAGACATCCGAAGCTCGATGAGCGAGAACCTCCTCAAGCTAAACCGCAATAAAACAGAGGCTCTGCTCATCGGCTCCAAATCCAGCCTCACCAAAGCACAGCACACCCAGCTCCACCCCAGCTCCACCCATCATCGTCAACGGGTTCCCTGTACCCCCCCCCCCCTTCATATTCAAAACATCACCCAGACTACATCCTTCCACCTGTGCAACATCTCCAGACTCCACCCGTCACCGTCCCAGCTGAGCTCTGACATCCTGTGTCACTCATTCGTCACATGATCCCACATTGACTATTACAATGCTCTCCTCACCGGACCCCCCACCCACCTCCAACAGACTTCAGATCATTCAGAACTCATCACCCAACCACATCACCACCGCTTCTCGTGACTGCTCACCATCACCACGTCACCTCAGTACCATTGTATACACACACACACACACACACACACACACACACACACACACACACACACACACACACACACACACACACACACACACACACACACACACACACACACACACACACACACACACACACACACACACACACACACACACACACACACACCCATTTTAATGTCTTGATCTTTTATACTTTGATTCTCTAATGTGACCTTGGGTGATTTGGAAGGCGCCTCCAAATAAAACGTATAATTTCTTATTGATCAGGATTCAGTAATGTTGAGCTTTTCAATTCTCCCTGAGAACATCTGATTGGTTCCTCCTCATTCACTCTGCTGCTTTCTCTCTTTATTCAGGTTGGAGTTCTGCAGTTTGTCAGAGATCAGCTGTTCTTCTCTGGCCTCAGCTCTGAAGTCCAGGGGTTCCAACCTGAAGCAGCTCAACCTGATGAACAACGCGCTGCAGAAGTCAGATGTGGAGCAGCTTCTTCATCTCCAGGAGAGTCCAGCCTGCAGACTGTGTGGTCAGTAGATGGTTGGAGTGAGTCCAGTTAGTGTGAGAACAAAGATCCAGAGTTTGACTGCTCAGTGAGGCTGAGAGGAGAACGCTGAGCAGCTTCAGGGTTGTGTTGGTGTGACAGTGGTGGTCCTTCATGAGCTCTGAGCTGCTGCTGTGATGAGGACTGAAGTCCTGGCTGCTCCACAGAGACTCTCCTCATCACCTCGCTCATCTCTCTGCAGGTGGATTTCCTGGGAGCAGAGGATGCTGTGTGTCCTGAAGCTCCACTGAGGAGAGCAGAGAGGACGCTGTGTGTCCTGAAGATCCACTGAGGAGAGCAGAGAAGACGCTGTGTGTCCTGAGGAGAGCAGAGAGGACGCTGTGTGTCCTGAGGAGAGCAGAGAGGACGCTGTGTGTCCTGAAGCTCCACTGAGGAGAGCAGAGAGGACGCTGTGTGTCCTGAAGCTCCACTGAGGAGAGCAGAGAAGATGCTGTGTGTCCTGAAGCTCCACTGAGAAGAGGCAGAGAGGATGCTGTGTGTCCTGAAGCTCCACTGAGGAGAGCAGAGAAGATGCTGTGTGTCCTGAAGCTCCACTGAGGAGAGCAGAGAAGATGCTGTGTGTCCTGAAGCTCCACTGAGGAGAGCAGAGAGGACGCTGTGTGTCATGAAGCTCCACTGAAAAGAGCAGAGAGGACGCTGTGTGTCCTGAAGATCCACTGAGGAGAGCAGAGAAGACGCTGTGTGTCCTGAGGAGAGCAGAGAGGACGCTGTGTGTCCTGAGGAGAGCAGAGAGGACGCTGTGTGTCTTGAAGCTCCACTGAGGAGAGCAGAGAAGACGCTGTGTGTCCTGAGGAGAGCAGAGAGGACGCTGTGTGTCCTGAGGAGAGCAGAGAGGACGCTGTGTGTCTTGAAGCTCCACTGAGGAGAGCAGAGGGGACGCTGTGTGTCCTGAAGCTCCACTGAGGAGAGCAGAGAAGATGCTGTGTGTCCTGAGGAGAGCAGAGAGGACGCTGTGTGTCTTGAAGCTCCACTGAGGAGAGCAGAGAAGACGCTGTGTGTCCTGAGGAGAGCAGAGAGGTAGCTGTGTGTCCTGAAGCTCCACTGAGGAGAGCAGAGAGGACGCTGTGTGTCCTGAGGAGAGCAGAGAAGACGCTGTGTGTCCTGAGGAGAGCAGAGAGGACGCTGTGTGTCCTGAGGAGAGCAGAGAGGACGCTGTGTGTCCTGAAGCTCCACTGAGGAGAGCAGAGCTTCATCCAGCAGTGAGCGACAGGAACCACCAGAAGATCTGCTGTGTCAGTGGTGCAGTGTGAAGAGCTGTGAGAGTCCAGCATCGAACCAGGGTCCACTGTTCCATAAATATGCTGTAATATTGTGGTTTCAAAATGTTTTTATTATGAAGCCAAGGAACAGTTACATATCGGAGCCAATGATGTCATCGCTTCGTTTTGCCAAAACTGAACATAAAAGAAAATGGTGCAAACAGACATGAAAGACATGAACAACAAACTGCACAGAAAGACCCCGCCCCCGCGCTGTCGCATTATTCAAGCCATGTTTTCAGTCTATCTACTGACCAATCAGGAAGTCACTGAAAGGTTTCCATACTTGTTCAAAGTCTGCCAATCTGTCCTTTAAAATGTATTGAATTCTGTTAAGATGCAGTGTGTATGTACATTGAACAGTTTTGAAAACAAGAAAATGCGTTGATTCAAAAACCTTGTAGCTTTGTACACAATACTAAACTGGGACAAGTCTGCTACTGCACCTTTACATTTATCACTGCCTTGCCTTGGTGTACTATAGTCTGACAAAACAAAATAAAGTTCTACAGAAATGTTGGTGTATTAAGAGACGTGGTGTTTTGCATTAAGCATGTCAGAGGAGGTGCAAAGGTGGTGGGTTTCCTGGTGGTGTTGGTGTCATTGATGGTGTCACGTCCGCATTAACAGCACCGTCACAAGACGAGGCTGTTTGTCAACAGAAAACGCTGACACAGCATCAACACGCAGATGGTTTTTAATACAAACTCTCTGATTGTGGACGTGATGGCAAACTGTCCAGGCTCAATGCAGGACTGCCGGACGCTGTCTGAAGGACGTTCCCTGCCAGCTGGACGCCGCCTGTTAGGGGACAGTGGTTCCCCTGCACACCTTGTCTTCTCACTCCATACCTTCGTCCAGACGCAGGACCACAACAGGTAAATAATGTTAGATTATAGCCTATAATGCATTGACATTAAGGAGCAGTTGGATGATCTTATTACTTTAAATGTCTCCCTAAAACTATGTCCAGTCCTCTACCATTATTTACAGTTTCCAGCTCTTGTGTGCAACGGCTTTATTATTGGTTTTGTTTGTTATAGGGCCCATAAGGAAACCCCAGCGTTGGTTGAGCGGGGTTTGGACAGTTGAAACGGGGATTCCATGTGTTGCACGGGGAAGTGAGGCTGTCGCCAGGAAAGGTCTGTCAAATAATAATCGCCTGTGCAGTACTTCACAATACCTGCAAGGCCAGGCGCCTCCCTGAACCTCCTGAGGAAGGGCAGGACAGCGGTGATGAAGAGGATGGTAATGAAAATGTTCAGCAACTGCAGCAGGGGGGGAACTTCCCTCTGACGGAATCCGTACAGAACTCAGCTTACACAGTTGCACTTTAGGTCATTTCCAATCAGTGACTGCATTGAACCAACATGTACGTAAACAATCCAACGTGTTAAAGTAAATCACAAGATGCATCATTTATTTGTCTATTTTTCAAATCATCATCATCATCATCCTCCTCCTCCTCCTCCTCCTCTCAGGCTGAAGGTGCTGAAGCCCAACCTATTGTCGGGGTGTGGCCTCCACCCAGAAGAAAAATATCTAACCACTGAAGTTGGACACTCTGTTCGTCCTCCTGCATGAGACACGTTCAGGGTCCAGCACTAAGCATTGCATTTGGCTATCTTTACTTTCTTTGCTAAATAAATGCTAAAACGTATCTTGCTGTCTTGAGACTTTTTTTATACAACCAAGTATACGATCAAAGGACCGGGAGGAACCAGCGGGCTTAAGGCCAGGTTCCTCCCGGTCCTTTGATTGTATACTTGGTTGTATACGATCAAAGGACCGGGAGGAACCAGCGGGCTTAAGGCCAGGTTCTAACACGTTCCATCCCATATTACACACACACTCCCTCCACCCCCCCCCCCCCACACACACACACACACACACACACACACACACACACACCAAGCTGTATATAGGTAGGTAGAATCTGCATTTTATTTGTTTTCATTGTAAATAAATATAATTTTTTGAATCATACTTGCTGTTCTATTAATTTGCACAAAGGTGAATGAAATGTCGACGTCTTCTGTGTCAAGAACTCCAAATTCCTTCAAGCTTTACTGTTAATTCTGGTAATTGCAATTAATTTAATTATTAATTCAAATTCCAAATGAACTGTTTAGTAAATCTTATGAAACTGATAGAACTGAACTGGCTATCGTTTCCTGTTAACCAGGTGGTGCTCCCGAGGTATCTGATACAGATCAGATTACATTTTCAATAAAATAATAAATAACTGTCTTTGATCAATATGAGGTAAGATATCCCTCAAAAAATATTTCACCTCTAAAACCTTCCACTCCCTGTGTTTCTATGGCAACATTCAGTGGAGTGTCATTGGGCTTTGATGTGGTAACACCATCCTGACATCATAAAGAACTTCAAAGTAGATGATGTGTGAGTCTCCAAAGGACCTAAGTTGAGTAGAATTTACAGTCACTCAGTCAACACCTCGATTGTGAACCTCCAGCATTTGTTTTCCAGCATTTTCTAGGCTGACAACTGAGCTGTTTATATCTGTAAGCCATGGCTCATTGCAGCACATCAAGTGTCATATCGTTTGAAAGGGAAAGTGACAATGTCCAGGAAGACAGAATTAAGGAAATTGAGCAACCTGAAGATGAAAGGTTTGCTACACTTGAAAGAAAAATGGAAAATCTGCATTCTTCAGTAACATTGTTGAGGAATGCTGTTCAGAATTTGGTGCAGGAGGACACTGTCTCCAGTGCTGTGCCAGCAGCATGTCCAGCACCTGAATCTTCTTTCAGAGTGAGCAGGGAGCTGTGTTTCAGCTCAACGATCAGGACACAGAGTCCTCCTTTTGACCTGGTACGTGGTCAGGAGGAGGTGTGGACTAGTGAACCATGTCAAATGGTAGCTGAGGACCAACCAACAAACTCTGCACCACAACAGGGAACTACACCTCAACCACAACCTCTAGTAGCGTCCACAAAGAACCATTGTTTATCAGCATCTCCACCTGGACCCACACCAACCAAGACAAACATATGTGGCTCTTCCATCACCCACCATCCTTCAAAAGATGAAGTAGAGGATGTGAAAGAGAAACTTGAACCTTTGACAGATCCTTTAACGTGTCTGCCTCTATGCTTGAAGGTGCTGACCTCACACGACTGGAAGGACAAAGTGGGTGGCTTGAAGGCAATCCGAGCTTTGGGGCAGCACCATCCAGAGGTGCTGAAGACCAAATTGCAAGTGGTTTGCGTGGCCATCTCAGACGAGGTCAAAGATCTGCGCTCTGTAGTGGCATGTGAAGCAATTGACATCATCGCAGAACTTCTTCAACACCTGGGAAAGGCCATGAACCCCATGTCAGACATCATAGGAGAAACCCTGCTGCTCAGATTGGCACAGCCCAATAACAAGGTCATCCACCAGCGGCTATATTTCGCTCTGGGCATACTGGTGGACACCTGCAGCCCTGGTAGAATTCTTAGGATTCTGCTCAAGACAGGCCTGAATCACCGAGCTGTGCCAGTAAGAGAAGCCACAGCGACACACCTCCTCCAGCTGATGCACAGGGTGGGAGTGGATCGTGTGCTCACAGTGGGGAAGACTTTCTCTGAGCCTTTTGTTGTTGCTGTCAGTAAGATAGCGGTGGATGCTGCTTTGGAAGTCAGGCATTACGGACAAGCCATGCTTGAGGAACTCGCCCTGCAGAGACAGTTTCAGGCTTTATGGGACAAGTTAATTCCAGAAAAAGATAAATATCCACTGAATAAGATCATGACGAAGTTGAGGAAGTAGGACCAGGTGGCACAGGACATCAAGTGACCTCTGCTTGTCAACCCAACATTAATGAATTAATTCTGTTCGATTTTCAAAACAGTTCTACTGAGGGACTTCAACACCCATGTGGGCAACGACATTGAGATTTGGAAGGGGGTGATTGGAGGAATGGCCTCCCTGATCTGAACCTGAGCAATGTTCTGTTACTGGACTTCTGTGCTCGTCGCAGTTTGGCCATAACGAACACCGTGTTCAAGCACAAGGGTGTCCAAAAGTGCACTTGGCACCAGGACACCCTCTGCCGGAGGTCCATGATAGACTTTGTGGTCGTGTCATCCGATCTCCGGCCATGTGTCTTGGACACTCGGGTGAAGAGAGGGGCAGAGCTGTCAACTGATCATCACCTGGTGGTGAGTTGGATGCGCTGGACGGGGAGGAAGCCGGACAGAATCGGCATCCCCAAATGTGTCACGGTCTGTTAGGAACGCCTGGCCGAGCCCTCCGTCCGCGCAGTCTTCGACTCCCACTTCCGGGAGAGCTTCTCACGGATCCTAGGGGAGGCTGGAGACATTGAGTCCGAGTGGGTCATGTTCTCCCCCTCCATTGTCGAAGCTGCTGCTCGGAGCTGTGGTCGCAGGGTCTCTGGTGCCTGACGTGGCGGCAACCCCTGAACCCGGGGGTGGAAACTGAAAGTAAGGGATGCCGTCAATCTGAAGAAGGAGTCCTATCGGGTGTTGTTAGCCCATAGGACTCCTGAGGCAGCTGACAGGTACCAGCAGGCCAGGCAGGCCGCAGCCCAGGCCGTGGTGGAGGCAGAAACTTGGGTCTGGGAGGAGTTCGGGGAGGACATGGAGGAGGACTATCGGTCGGCCCCGAGGCAATTCTGGCAAACCGTCCAGCGCCTCAGGAGGGGGAAGCAGTTTTCCGCTAATACTGTTTACAGTGGAGGTGGGGAGCTGCTGACCTCAGCTGGAGATGTCGTCGGGCGGTGGAAGGAATACTTCGAGGACCTCCTCAATGCCACCATCATGTCTTCCGTTGAGGAAGCAGAGGCTGGGTTCTCAGGTAGACTCGTCCAGAACCCAAGCTGAAGTCACCGAGGTAGTTGGTAAACTCCTCGGTGGCAAGGCACCGGGAGTGGATGAGATTTGCTCTGAGTTCCATAAGTCTCTGGATGTGCAGGGACGGTCCTGGCTGACACGTCTCTGCAACATCGCATGGTGGTCGGGGACAGTGCCTCTGGAGTGGCAGACCGGGGTGGTGGTTCCTCTTTTTAAGAAGGGGGATCAGAGGGTGTGCTCCAACTACAGGGGGATCACACTCCTCAGCCTCCCCGGGAAAGTCTATTTCAGGGTACTGGAGAGGAGGATCCGGCCATTAGTCGAACCTCGGATCCAAGAGCAACAATGCGGTTTTCGTCCTGGTCGCGGAACACTGGACCAGCTCTATACTCTCCACCGGGTGCTCGAGGGTTCATGGGAGTTTCCCCAACCAGTCCACATGTGTTTTGTGGATCTGGAGAAGGCGTTCGACCGTGTCCCTCGGGAGGTCCTGTGGGGGGGTGCTCCGGGAGTATGGAGTCCGGGACCCTTTGCTAAGGGCTGTCCAGCCCCTGTACGCCCGGAGCAGGAATTTGGTTCACATTGCCGGCAGTAAGTCGGACCTGTTCCCAGTGCACGCTGGCCTCTGGCAGGGCTGTCCTTTGTCACCGGTTCTGTTCATAACTTTTATGGACAGAATTTCTAGGCACAGCCAGGGACCGGAGGGGGTCCGGTTTGGGGACCACAGGATCTCGTCTCTGGTTTTTGCAGATGATGTGGTCCTGGTGGCTTCATCAAACCTGGACCTTCAGCGTGCACTGGCGCGGTTCGCAGCCAAATGTGAAGCAACTGGGATGAGGATCAGCACCTCTAAATCCGAGGCCATGGTTCTCGACCGGAAAAAGGTGGCTTGCCCCCTTCAGGTGGGTGGAGAGACCTTGTCCCAGGTGGAGGAGTTCAAGTATCTCGGGGTCTTGTTCACGAGTAGGGGGAAGATGGAGCGTAAGATCGACAGGCGGATCGGTGCAGCGTCTGCAGTTATGCGGTCGCTGTATCGGTCCGTCGTGGTGAAGAAGGAGCGAAGCCAAAAGGCGAGGCTCTGGATTTACCGCTCCATCTTCCTTCCTCCCCTCACCTATGATCATGAGCTTTGGGTCATGACCGAAAGAAGGAGATCCTGGATCCAAGCGGCTGAAATGAGTTTCCTCCGTAGGGAGGCTGGGCGCCCCCTTAGAGATAGGGTGAGGAGCTCAGTCACCAGGGAGGAGCTCGGAGTAGAGCCACTGCTCCTCCACATCCAGAGGAGCCAGCCGAGGCTCCGGCATTTGTTTGGGATGCCCCCCAGACGCCCCCTAGGGAGGTGTTCCGGGCATGTCCCTCTGGTAGGAGGCCTCGGGACAGACCTAGGACACGCTGGAGGGACTCTGTCTCTCGGTTGGCCTGGGAACGCCTTGGGGTCCCACTGGAAGAGCTGGAGGACGTGTCTGGGGTGAGAGACGTCTGGACATCCCTGCTGAGACTGCTGTCCCCACGACCCGGACTGGATAAGAGGTGGACAATGGATGGATGGATAGATGGATGGATGAATGGATGATTTTCAAAACGAAACTAGATCTTTTAAAAATTAACGAAACAGAGCACTTGACTGGTGCCGTGAGATGCCATGAGATGCTGTGAGACTTGGGAGGGTGTTTTAATTTTACTTGGCAGCACCTCATCTTTTCAGGCCTCCCGAAAACCGACAGGAGGATCCGGAGGAACAGGTAAGACAGTTTGTGATCACAGCTCTCAAAATGCCGGAGGAGACCATTACAAAACATTCTGTGCCACCGAGTCCACAGACTCAGACAAAAAAGAAGCACCAGACACCGACCTACCTATCCATCCATCCATCCATCCATCCATCCATCCATCCATCTTCTCCCTCTTATCCATTTCCAGGTGGCGGGGGTGTCAGTCTGAGCACCGTCACCCAGATCACGTTGCACCCATTAAGAACCTTCCTGCAGGTGGTGAGCCCACAGGAAGGTGCCACCCGGCGTGGGACATGAACCCTCTACCTTGAGATTGAGAGTCTCATGCTCTACCTACTGAGCTTGCCGGGGGCTCACCGACCTCATTACTAAATTATAAAAATTCAAAGAGAAAGTTGTGGTAAAGGGGAAGGGTCAGGAGCTGACAGGAACACACTACGGGATTGTTGGGCTGAACATACACAGTTCACTCCCTCCTGACATGGGGGGGGGGGGGGGGGGGGGGGGATATAGTATATTATTGCAGCCTAGTTCATGTAATAAGTTTACAATGTGGTTTCTAGAAAAATTCAAATCCTCAAAGTGTTGACCTGCACTCTAACAAAACCCAGACTTATGTTAGATGTTTATTAATTAATTAATAAACACCACTAAAGAAGGTTCCGGGCTGAACCAAGAGGAGGAGCAAGTGGGGGGTAACACATAGTTTTAGCAGATTTAGGATTTAGTTTATTTTTGAGGTGTTTGGTTTTTAGGTGTATTTGCTAATATGGGTTTTGTTTCATTAAATTATAGTTCTGGTTTTGGTTGGGAGGATTTTAACTTAGTTTTTAGATACTAAGGTTAACTTTTATCACCTCTGGGGTTTCATTGGTTTCACCCAGTTGAGGGAACTCTATTTAAGGCGCCTTTTAACATGATTCAGGGTTCTGCTGCTGGAGAAGCCACTCCTGAATCCTCCAATACACTTTTTGGCACTTTGCACTTTTTGTTGTGCACTTTTGGAAAATAAACAAAAAGACGTGGACCACCCAAAAAGCTGACTCTGTCCTCACTTGTCTTCTCACTGCTCAGACCGCTCTCCGGCCAGTCTGAGGCCATATCGGGGATCCCAGGCGAACACAGAGAAACAGTTTCACACAAAGCTAAAAGTTCATTATAAAAATAGTCTTTTAATTTAAATATAGTGTCTGTGTGTTGAGGCCACATTAATTCTCTGGTTTTCGCTGAATAAATATCAATCACAAGCTTCAGTCTTGCAGTGTGCTGGCACCACCAGCACACTGACGTCCTGGTTCTCCAGGCCCTCGGCCCAGTCCAGAGTGAACTTGTGCACCGAGAAGGTTTCTCCACTGCCGGCCACGCCGCTGGTCAGAACCACTCGGATGTGTCTGTGCTGCTCAGCCGAGGCTCTGAAGATGTCCTGACACCTGATGGCCGTGTCATGGAGGCTCTCTTTCCTGGAAGCTGTCTCCAGCAGCATCAGCTCCGGGTCCCTCTGAAGCTCCTCACTGTGTCCCTCTGTGATGTGGGACACAGCGCATCACTCCAGACCCCCTACACACACACACACACACACACACACACACACACACACACACACACACACACACACACACACACACACACACACACACACACACACACACACACACATGTGTTCTTCTAATCAGGGTGTAGGAGTGACTTTAACATGGGGGGGGGGGGGGGGGGGAGTGGGGGGGACACATATTGGAAACCTGACAGATCCGTAAATAGTTTGAGCAGAAATATGTCATGAATAAACGACACTGGAATTCTTTATATGTCTCTTTTTTCTGGGAGACTCAAAGACGCTTTACTTTGCTTTCCTCCTTCAGTCCATACTGGAGGTTGAAGCCTCAGCTGCCCAGAGAGTGACGGCCAAATGAAGCTTCATGAAACACTGTCTTTATTTTCTGAAGCCACTAGATGGCGCTGTCTGTTCCACAAACGTTTGAAAGTCCACTTCATCGCCAGTCTTTCAGACTCTGTCTTCAAACCAACAGTGCCATCTAGTGGCAATCTGCACCATCAGCAACAACCACCAACCTGTCCCTCTCTCACTGCATTCACCCAGGTAGTTTGGGGTTCAGTGTTTTGCCCAAGGACACTTCGGCATGTTGGCAGGCAGAGATGGGAATTGAAGTTGCTACTTTCCAATTGGGAGACGAGCGCTCTACCAAGCGAGCCGTGCCGCCCTGCCCACATTGTTTAAAGACATTTCAGTGACGATGACAAAGGAAGTAAAGGCAGAATAATCCCAGGAGGAGATTCTTCCACTAAAGTCATACATGAACCAAGGAGAACTTTGTCACACAAACACACACATCACTGTAACAGCATTGTTTGTTATTTACAGTGTTTACAGCGGCACAGTTTCATTCTTCTTTTAACAATAGAAGCTTTTGCCACTTTACAGTTCATGTTTTTTTAATAGACCTCAGAGGCTTTTATTTCTACGGTCTTTACAGGATGTTTCCTGGTTCATCTCCATCACTGTCAGAAATATCATCTCATGTCACTATATCTTCTGGTTCCTTCAGAACCTCCACAGTGCTGGCACCCTATCAATCAGTCTTGTTGACATACATGAACATGTGTCTGGATCACATTTGACTTGCTGGCAGGTGCAGTGGACGAACTGCAACTCACCTTGAGGAGCAGGACCTGTAGTCCTCCAGGTCCCTGTTAACTCCCCATCCTCCATGTGCCGTCCAGTACTAATGGGTGAGGGTGAACACATGATACTTTTCAGACAACGGTTCATTATGGCTGCTTGGTACTTTGTACTTTTGCAGTGTTGGTGTAGAGCGCCACATGCTGGGAGGCATGGATAGTTCTGACAAAGCTGAAGATGCCATGCAGAACGCTCTGGATCTTACATTGTTCACATTTTCAGCAGATGACTGGACGTACAGGTGGCACACATATTTGTAAAGTACTTCAAAGGTGGACTGGTCCAGATAAAAACTTCTACTCAGATTTGTAAATGCAGTGAGGTCAAATTGGCTTAAGTCAACGATTCTTGTTTTGTTAGAAACTCCTGTGTGAAAGTAGAACTACATGGTAGATCTTTCTCCAGACTTAAAGCAACGACTGCCACATCAGTACCAGGGCTCTTAAAGGTGATTTTGGACAATTTACTGCCAAACTCTTTGGATTTGAGGAATGGATGAAATCTATTGAAATCAGCTTGCACTAGATTTGACAGGTCACTACAGAACTCAGTGACTCCCAGGCTGCACATGACGGAGCAACAGGCCTGTTTGACCTTTGACATTAATAAATAGAGACACATGAGGAATGTCTGCAAACAAAAACACCTTTTTTGTTTTTGACCTTAGTGTGTCTTTAAAATGTTGCTCTCTCAGATAACCTCAGAAGTAGAGCTGCGTACAGATCTGTCATGCTGCTTTTTATTACTCACCCCACCCTCTGAAGGCTCTGCCTCCATCAGCTGTGGTGTCTGCTGTGCCTCTTGCTCCTGCTGCAGTAGCAGTCAGTTGCCTGAAGCCGGGAGGGGGGCGCCAGAATCCCCCCCTGGAGTCCAGCAGAAGCACTGCTGCTTCCAGGGCTTTCATTTGTTTTAGTCGCTGCTTTTCTGCGCCTCCGGGACGTTTTTTCAGTGGTTGTTTATCCATGTTGTTGTCTGTCTCCTCACCTGACCTCGGCTCACCTGCGGTGTGATTGGAGGTGACTCTGTTAGCCCCGCCCACCCAGCAGCTGGGTGATTGACAAGCCCCTGACTGACAGGTAACCAATGGGCTGTGCTGTAACACTGTCAGCCCACAGTAGTGTGGGCCGATTGGCCAACCAATTAGGTTAGGTGGGACCTGCTGACCAGCCCGACACACCGGCCCACAGAGACACCGGCCCACAGAGACACCGGCCCACAGAGACACCGGCCCACTGAGACACCGGCCCACAGAGACACCGGCCCACAGAGACACCGGCCCACTGAGACACCGGCCCACAGGGATTGTGCCCGGTATGCCTGATGGCCAGTCCACCCCTGATGCCCGGGGATGGGTCCACTGGTGAAGCAGTTGTCTTGTCCTGCCTAACCTGGGCTTGTCAGAAACGTCTCCAGTCTCTTCATATCTTGTTCTTATCCTCTGTACTTGACACAGACATTGAAGGTGTTTGTCACCTCAGCAGAGGATCTGGGGCCTCATTTATAAAACCTTGTGTAGGATTCCTACTAAAATGTCCAAAAGCTGAAAATGGCGTGCGCAAAAGTTTTTGGGATCTATAAAACCATGCGTACACACATCTGTACGAACTTTCCTTTTCTAGATCCAGTCCACCTGGAAGGTGGACACTTCAGGCCCCGCCCCCAACACGTCCACTTTCTACCATTAATGGTCAAAGCAAAGGGCCTCGTCAATATTTTTACATCTCAATCAGCCTGTTGATCGCCGGCATTTGATGCTAAATCCTGACAGAAAAGACCAAGAAAAGGAATTTTACGGAGAGAGAAATAGTGATGGAGGAGGTGGAGGTCAGGGGATGATATTATCTGGTGTCACAGTAGTGGAATCACTAATGAAAGAAAAACAAACCATCGGCAGCTCGTCGTCACTGATGGAAATAGTGAGAGAGTCAGAGAGTCAGAGAGATCAGAGACTGTAGAGGTGGAGGAGAAGAGTCTGATCTGAAGGTGGAGGCCGGAGGAGAGTGACATCATGGAGAGAGTGACATTATGGAGGAGAGAGACATCATGGAGGCTCCGTGGACTTTGTGTGTTGTGTCTTCAGTAATTAGATTTGGAAGCGGAGGGTGAGGAGGAGGTCGTCTGTCTCCACTCCCAGTGCGTCCGAGTGCATAACCATGACATCCACACTGCAGCTTTACACACGACTGTCACTGTGATAGTTAGATGCTTCCTCTGCAATGGAGCTGATTGTTACTCACTTTGTCACAATTGATAATCAATCAGTTCTATCCTCTCTGTATCACTAATAATCCATCAGTTCTATCCTCTGTATCACTAATAATCAATCAGTTCTATCCTCTCTGGATCATTTGAAGATGAAAGTTTGACATATGAACATGGTTCTGCTGATTCAGCAGTAAGGTTCCACTAAAGGAACATCTAGAACTCTGCAGCTTGGCTGCTCATGATCACGTGGATCAATAAGTCTGATATTTGAAGATATTAAATGTATGAGATGAATCTGGCTTCAATTCTCCACCTCACAATCAGCACCATCAGGTTCCCCGTCTCCAAAATTTGCTGCTCAAGGTTCTAGGTTTGCGTACCGCTACGCGTATTCTCTCGAAAAGTATATTTTTTTAGATCACAAACTCTGCCTGGGAAGTGGCGTAGGCATCTTCCAGGACCTGTTTTGTGCTTCAGCAGCTTCAGCAGCTTTATAAATGAGGCCCCTGGTCTTCAGCCTCTTGATGATAAACACTTTGGTCTCAGGGTGAATCTTAGGCAGGTCAGAGGTCAAGTTGCAGTTGATGTGAAGGTCTGGGGTTCTTTTTATACTTACCTGAGAATTAGTTGATTCATTATCTGTGAAGCTCTAATCTAGAATTGGATGCATCATATAACAAAGCAACAAGACTTATGTCTTTGTGAATACTGACTCAATGGTCTTCACCAAGCTGTGAACATTAGAATACATTCCGACAGTTTGGTTTTGCACTCAAGCATTATTCCAGAAGCTGTTGGGATTAAAAAGAGCCCTTTCTTGTGAAAAACAAATATTGATAATAAATATATTTGAGGGGCACTTCAGGTCAATGTGTGCGAAAGGGACAGTACTTTTGTCAGGACTATAATAGCTTTACAGTTTTAACATGATTCCTCCACAGGCTGAGAGTTGGGCTGGGTTTTATTGAGGCGTGTGAGTTTTACATTGTTTGAGCTGAAAATAGTGAGACACATCTGGCAACCCTGGTGCTGACCTGCATGGTGTCCATATCTACATCTGTCAACAGCGTCTTCTGCGCTCTGGGAGAGTCTCTGTGGAGAAGCATTAGAGCTGGCGACACTGCTGATGTTTACTGGGTTCAGTCATTTAAGATGCAAAATGGTGAAACGATGTGTCTGAGGCTTCCGGTGCCGAAAGAGAAATGGCAGCGCTCCTTGTTCGCAGTAATGTAGCCAGAGTACGTTACTGGATCGGGTTTGGAAAGAACGGATAATCCTTTTCTGGGAGCGCTTCAGGTGGGGGGAGAACGGGAGAAACTCAGGTTTCATTCTACAAAACCTGCCAGCGAGCAGGTTATGTAGTTACCATGGTGACCGACTCTGAGTTCTCCTTTCCAGAAAGAGAGCTGAATTAAACTCAGAGTATGTTAACCCTGAGATGAGGAAAACTCTGAGTTTTCACATAACCCGCTTTCTGGAAACCCCTCCCCCCTGACTGTTCATGGTAAACATCGTTTATTATGAGATGATGATGTCTCCGTCAGGATGTCCACCACCAGGCCGGTGAGGGAAGGCAGGGCATGTGAACGTTGATGGAGATGGGTATTAAACAGGATTATGGGGAGTGTGAGGATCTCTGCTGTGTTCAGGATTCTCTTTTCTCTAATTCCTTTGAAGACTTCAGTCAGAGAAAGTAGGACAAGCCCCGCAGCTTTACTGTAAAAACCCACAGGAACAAACGGCAGTTCAGTTCTTCTGTGTTCAGTCTGGATTCCGCGCATCGTTTGGGTTTGATCCCTTTGATTAAACTGTGATGATGGAGAACTGAAGGTGATCGGGTGGTGGTGGTGGTGGAGGTGGTGGTGGTGGGGATGATCTGCTTGTATTAGTTCTGATTGTTTGCTGAAGGTGAGAATCAACACTTCTCTGAGGCAGACCTGAAGGCTGTTGCTATAGCAACCTCAACAAAGAAAAGTGGCGATGGCTCCAGAGAAAGAGGTGTCGGTCTCGCTCTCTTCTGCGTGTGGCACCTGTAATCAGGGCTGCACGATATGTCACAACCACCATGATATCAACAATATCATCAGCATTATACACGTTGAAAAAGACTGAGTTGCTTTGAATTATGTTTCCATACACGTGTAAACAATCTCTGCATGTAGTTTCCCTTCATTATATTTCAGAGCTGGTGGAGACAGCATGGGAGTCAGGAGCACATTGATAAAAACAAAGTCTACAAGCCAAAGATAAGGTCAAATCTATGGAAAGAAGTATGAGCATTTATTTGATATCCTTCATATCAAACTTAAGGTCCATGTACTAGTAAGCTCTTTGTCCTCACTAGTAACACAGTTCTGTGCACGAGGTCAGGGGTCGGCAACCCGCGGCTCCTGAGCCTCATGCAGCTCTATGGTCCCTCTGCTGCGGCTCCTTGGGCCGCGGCCCCACTGCAGTTCATCCCGGAGCGGGGTGGGGTGGGTGGGGGTGGGCAGGGCAGGGGGGTACGGTAAGGCAAAGTGCACCCAGACCCTACTGTGTTGCAAGGTCCCACTTCAGAGAGTACGGTAAAATATAGGCGAGGTTGTGAACGACGCAGGGTAACGTCACTACGCAACAATAGTGGCGCGAAGAACGTGGAATTGTTTCTGCAGCTCTGCAGCCGCAGCCTCATCACCATGGTCGTCTGAAACCGTGAGCCTCCCCGCCGCGGTCGTCTGAAGCCACGACCCTCAGCACCGCGGTCGTCTGAAGCCACGACCCTCAGCACCGCGGTCGTCTGAAGCCACGAGCCTCAGTGCCGCGGTCGTCTGAAGCCACGAGCCTCAGTGCCGCGGTCGTCTGAAGCCACGAGCCTCAGTGCCGCGGTCGTCTGAAGCCACGAGCCTCAGTGCCGCGGTCGTCTGAAGCCACGACCCTCAGTGCCGCGGTCGTCTGAAACCGTGAGCCTCAGCGCTGTGGTCGTCTGAAACCGCTGCCTCAGCGTCGCGGTCATCTGAAGCCACGAGCTTCCTTTATCTGTGACGCAGCGGAAAAACTCTCAATCCAAACTGCAGCATCCATCTGCTGCTGGATCTCCTCTCCTGTCACTGAGAAGAGCGTCTGAACCTCGTCAGGAGACCACGGTGCTGTGGAGCAACGACGTTTCAATAAACCCAGTCAACAAAACCACCAACGTGCGCAAAGCAGCGTATGTGAACAATTACAGGAGTGTTTACAGCAGATGAGTGTTCTGATCCACTGTATCCACAAAGTCTTTAATCCGGCTCCCAAGATGGAAAGATTCTTTCACGGTGCAAATCCCTCCTGCAGAGACTGATGGAGGCTCCAGAGCCTGTTACTGCTCATCTCTCCCCCTCCCTCCTGCTCATCCAAAACAAACATGGCGGCCCGTAGTGGTACGACCCGTAGTGGTACGACCCGTAGTGGTACGACCCGTAGTGGTACGACCCGTAGTGGTACGGCCCGTAGTGGTACGGCCCGTAGTGGTACGGCCCGTAGTGGTACGGCCCGTAGTGGTACGGCCCGTAGTGGTACGGCCCGTAGTGGTACGGCCCGTAGTGGTACGGCCCGTAGTGGTACGGCCCGTAGTGGTACTACCTGCGGTCCATATTCTAGTTTTATGGTCCAGATCAGTAGTTTAATAGTTGAGACTCTCCCTGATATCATCCGGTTCCTCATCAGTCCATACGGATGTCAGGTTCTCTACATTTTCTTCACCTTTATAGTGTTTTGTTCTCTGAACACGTCTGTGTAGTTTCATTGCAAAATCAAGCAACAGCGCCCTCCAGTGGCCCGGCAGACTAACTACATCGTTGTCTCTGTGTCCGCTGCTGCAGTGGAAACACACTCCTTTTTTTTAGCGGATTAGGTGTTGTCACGTGAAACGTTGTCGTGTAAACAGGGTCTTAGATGAAAATATAAATGCAGTGACTGGGACGTGGATGATGGCAACTCCATACTACTAAATTCCTGCTAATTTGTGCTACTAGTAGACATGTTGGTCCAAACTAGTAGTACTAGTAGACATTTTGGCCCATACTAGTTGTACTAGTAAGGTAGGGATGCAGCTTCTACTAGTACTACTAGTTTGGACCAACATGTCTACTAGTAGCACTAGTGAGACTTTTATTATCTTACTAATACTACTAGCAGAGGGCAACATGTTAGTTCCTTAACGTCTCGATCAAACAAAGGAGTCATTTTGTGTGTGTGTGTTATGTGTTATTCACATTTCAGGGCTGACCACGGTCACCTGACTTCGCTCAGTATGACGACCTCTGCTGTCTCGGAGCAAGACGTCAAACATGTAACAAGAAGTTCCTCTGGGACTTCTGTAGTCTTCCAGGAGTCACCATGGGAACTGAACTGAACTGAAGGGGACAAGCACACGGTCCTGAGACCATCTCCATGGTCTAGAGCCTCTGAGACAGGGTGGAGTTACAGCCAGTGCTCACTGAAGTGTGTCACCATGTTAGACTGAAGCCATTGAGCACAAACACTTTGCATTTGGTTGAGAGGTGTAACCTTCAGCAGCTGACAGCCCAGCATGGAGCTGCAGTGAAGAAGGCTTCCTGTGGTGACCTATGAGTCCACTGCAGAGCCACTCATCACTCAGAGCACCACAGAGTGTCACGTCATACCAGAAGGTCATCAGGAATTACCAACCATTTTAGTAGGTACGGCTCTTCAACTGCTGATTACATAAACTGCTGCCAGCAGCTCAGCGGGACCCGACATGGTGAAGATGAGCTGCTGCAGGTCAAAGTGGACATGAGAGTGATGAAGAAAGGTGATTGAAGAGACTTTTACAGTTGTTGGTCTGTATGAATAAATGTATGAACATCTGAATAACTCAATAGAAAGAGCAGGGAATGAGCGAACTCTCTTATACTGATCAATCACATCATTTACTGCAATTAATCAAGATTAATGTCATTGTTACACACGGAAATAATAAAGTCAACAAAGGTGCAATATAATTTGTGGTTTAGCAGCGACTCTGACAGAAACAGCAGTTGCCTGCGGTGCAGATCTAAACAGGTCTGAGTCTGTTGACTCAGGTTCAGTTCACAACAGACACACTGCCAGCTGTCCGGGTGGTGGGGGTGGCAGTCTGAGCACCGTCACCCAGATCACATTGGACCATTAAGAACCTTTCCTGCAGGTGGAGAGCCCACATGAAGGTGGAGAGCCCACGGGAATATATAATCAAAATCTTCTTATTTTTTCAATTCATCCAACTTAAATGCTGAGTCGTCCTGATTCTTTTAATAAGTAAATAAGTAAATCAAATGCGGTGTACCCCAAGGCTCAGTTTTAGGTCCTTTGTTGATGTCATCAGGGGTCATAGCATCGACACATAGCTGTACATTGCCATGTCTCCCGAAGAAAGAATTGATGAAGTTTTCATTGTATTTTAGATATAAAATCATGAACGGTAGAAAACGTCCTTCAGCTCAATAAGGACAAAACTGAAGTTTTAGTTGTCGGTTTTAAGGCTTGGAGTGAAAAACATTTGTTAAAATCACAGTCACTATCTTAAAAACCTCCACATTAAGTCAAGAACCTGGACGTCCCTTTGGACCTGAGCTGAGTTTGATTCCTCATGTGAAGCATGTGGCTGAAACTGGATTTTGTCATGTGAGGAGAATCTCCAGAGTCTGTTTCTGTCTGGACCAACACGGAGACGCTGGTGTCTTTGTCTCAAGTCAGATTACAGTGATGCGCTGCTTTCTGGTCTTCCCTCAAGAAACCATGTGACTCTTTCAGCTTCTCCAGAACTCAGCTGCTCGTGTGGACGAGGACCAGAAAGCAGGATCACATTATGCCGGCTTGACAGGCTCCCCGTGTCTTTTAACATCCATTTTAAGGTACTGGAATAATTATCAAGTCTTCTCATCCTAAACATTTGTTTCCCCTCAGGTCCTCCTCAGGACTTTGGATCCTCCCACCCTCAATACAAGAAGCTCTGGGGAGGCTGCGCTCCAGCACCACGCTCCTCGTTTATGGAACGTTTATGGAACAACCTGCCGGAGAACCTGACGGCTGCAGAGAACCTTCATGTTTTTGAAAGCAGGCTCAAGACCTTCCACTCTAATATGGCATTTAATTCCCCTTTTTACCAGTTGTAGGATTTAAACATTATTTACGGGTGTCCCTGTTTTTATTTTGTTATTACCCTGCAAAGAATGTGCTGCATTTTGTTGTACTGAAGCCACTTTTAGACCCCGGTACTGATATTTCTGAGATTGGGCTGCACATTTACACATAAACCAGATAACGACTCACCACAAACGATGATTCCTGAAAACTCCAGCCACAGTGGAGATTTAGGATAAACTCTGTGTCTCTGGTTGCATCTGAAGGAGGGTAGGTGGAGATTTACGTCACAATTCGTGACTTTAGGTACGTCTGAATTGTTCCTCCTGTCTCTTTCTCTACCGACTTCCCCTTCAGCCCAGAAGGGTTCTGTGTGGCGGCCATGATAAGGACTGTCTGAAGTCTCAATAAGCACAGGAAAGGAGGCTTGTTGCTTCCTTCAGAACCTCCTTTAGCCTAGGAACCACTGATGCTTCCTTTAGAACCTCCTTTAGCCTAGGAACCACTGATGCTTTCTTTAGAACCTCCTTTAGCCTAGGAACCACTGATGCTTTCTTTAGAACCTCCTTTAGCCTAGGAACCACTGATGCTTCCTTTAGAACCTCCTTTAGCCTAGGAACCACTGATGCTTCCTTTAGAACCTCCTTTAGCTTAGGAACCACTGATGCTTCCTTTAGAACCTCCTTTAGCCTAGGAACCACTGATGCTTCCTTTAGAACCTCCTTTAGCCTAGGAACCACTGATGCTTCCTTTATCAAAGGATACCAGATCATGCTGCCTCACAATTCCTTGCAGCGACAACGTTGAGTGCTTTTTTCCAGGGTTCTGATTGGCTATCATGGCCTCATGCTTCCCGTTACACTGCCCCCTACAGGTTTGGCTGCTCATAGCAGCTCCGAACCAGGTGGATATGCAAGTCCTTGTCAATAAAGATTTTTTTGTAAATGTAGAGGGGGAAATATCAGGTTTTGTAAAAACCTGGGTACGTGGAAACATGGCCTAAACGTGCCATATAAACACTGATGGATTGATTGATGAGTTGATTGATTGATTGATTGATTGAAATAACAAGTAGAGCTGAAGCAACTTGCTGAAAAAGCTTGTGGATGACTGATGTCATGTTAATGTCACAATAACATTTGATCCAACCGTAGATAATTCTCCTAATGACTGCAGCAAACTCAACTCACAAGGCAGAATCAGCTCACGGAACAGAGGAGACACACAATCACAACAGGACTAAACCTCTAAAGACCTCATGTAGGACACAGCGTAATGCCCCTTTAAATTATTTGTCAGCCTCTTCATCCTTCTGAATGAGACAACTTTATGCTTTTCCAGCAAGTCTTTGTAAATTATTGATTATAGCCATTTCAATTATTCAGACTTGAATAACTTGACATGCCTGCATGATTTGAAAGCCCCCAGTGAAGCTTTTCAGAACAGAGGTTTCAGTTTGAGAGAGGGATTCGTGTCACACAACCAACGGAAATGTGGTCATGTGACAACAGTCGAACCAACTGTTTGAATAACAATAACTTATACTTACATTGCAGAATTACAGAGGGTTGGAGTTGTTTCCAGCAGTGTTACACAGTGAGCAGATTGCCAGTCTACAGACAAACCATCACAGATCTGTGGAGAACCTGGAAGCAGACTCACACTGGAGTTTATTGAGAAGTCCAAACACAAGGAACACGTGGGATGTCTCGACACCGAGGCACAAAGACAGAAACATGAGGGAAGAAGGTTTATATACTCTGGGGAGAGGAAGACACAGGGGAAGCACATTAGGAGAAGATGAGATGCACAGAAGAGGACAGACAGTGTGCCGCGACAAGGCAGGTGAGTATTAAAAGAAAGCAGGAAGCGTCGATACAGGTAATTCACAGAGACTTTACGAAGGCTTCACATCAAGAACAAAATTAATGTCTAAAACAGGACGGATAGAGAGGGTGCTGTCAACGTTCTCCACAGGTTTTTATCCATATTGACAGGATAGAAGAAGGGGTTATTCTGAGGGTACACTCTCCACCTGTACCCTTTTAAAGCAGCTCAGAAATGCTATTTGTTAGAAACTGTGTCATGTGGGAAGACTTTAGTGGGTGAAAATCCCTCCATTGTAACATCTGCCTCATAATGACCCACCCTCCTCTGCCTCTGATTGGCTTGTCAGTCCTTATACGGCAGTAAACACAGACATTA
Organism: Lipophrys pholis; assembly: GCF_963383615.2. Taxonomy (NCBI): domain Eukaryota; kingdom Metazoa; phylum Chordata; class Actinopteri; order Blenniiformes; family Blenniidae; genus Lipophrys; species Lipophrys pholis. Next base: position 24,071,166 of record NC_137648.1, on the reverse strand, counting down.
ACCAATCAAATCAGTGAATGTAGTGAGTACTAGCCAGTCAGAGGCAGAGTAGGGCGGGTCATGGCTTCATCATCCTAGGCAAACATATAGAGGGTTAGGGTTAGGGTTTCTTCCTTTAGAACCTCCTTTAGCCTAGGAACCACTGATGCTTCCTTTAGAACCTCCTTTAGTCTAGGAACCACTGATGGTTCCTTTAGAACCTTCTTTAGCCTAGGAACCACTGATGCTTCCTTTAGAACCTCCTTTAGCTTAGGAACCACTGATGGATCCTTTAGAACCTCCTTTAGCCTAGGAACCACTGATGCTTCCTTTAGAACCTCCTTTAGCTTAGGAACCACTGATGGATCCTTTAGAACCTCATTTAGCCTAGGAACCACTGATGCTTCCTTTAGAACCTCCTTTAGTCTAGGAACCACTGATGGTTCCTTTAGAACCTTCTTTAGCCTAGGAACCACTGATGCTTCCTTTAGAACCTCCTTTAGCTTAGGAACCACTGATGGATCCTTTAGAACCTCCTTTAGCTTAGGAACCACTGATGGATCCTTTAGAACCTCCTTTAGCCTAGGAACCACTGATGCTTCCTTTAGAACCTCCTTTAGCCTAGGAACCACTGATGCTTCCTTTACCAAAGGAGACCAGATCATGTTCCCCCACAATTCCTTGCGGCGACAACATTTAAAGGAACCCGCTCATCGGAGCGTTCAGGGAAACTCAGGATGACTGAAAAAGGAGCAGATCATGTAAGTTACCAAAGCAATAATCTGCCTAGAACCACTTGAAATCATCTAGAACCCAGATTAACTTTTTGTAGTTCATTTTCAGAAACTTGTAGTTCTTTCCCCACCATGGCAGACGTCACTAACTAGAGCCGCCGTCGCTTTATTATGACGTCACTAAGGGAAAGTCTGACTGCCTCACCACCGTGATCACCTTTACTAACTCCTTTAGGAAGCATCCTAACACCTTTCACTAACTCCTTTAGGAAGCCTCCTAAACACCTTTACTAACTCCTTTAGGAAGCCTCCTAACACCTTTCACTAACTCCTTTAGGAAGCCTCCTAACACCTTTCCTTACTCCTTTAGGAAGCCTCCTAACACCTTTCACTAACTCCTTTAGGAAGCCTCCTAACACCTTTCCTTACTCCTTTAGGAAGCCTCCTAACACCTTTCACTAACTCCTTTAGGAAGCCTCCTAACACCTTTCCTTACTCCTTTAGGAAGCCTCCTAACACCTTTCCTTACTCCTTTAGGAAGTCTCCTAACACCTTTCACTAACTCCTTTAGGAAGCCTCCTAACACCTTTCCTTACTCCTTTAGGAAGCCTCCTAACACCTTTCCTTAACTCCTTTAGGAAGCCTCCTAACACCTTTCACTAACTCCTTTAGGAAATCTCCTAACACCTTTCCTAACTCCTTTAGGAAGCCTCCTAACACCTTTCCTTACTCCTTTAGGAAGCCTCCTAACACCTTTCCTTAACTCCTTTAGGAAGCCTCCTAACACCTTTCACTAACTCCTTTAGGAAGCTTCCTAACACCTTTCCTTACTCCTTTAGGAAGCTTCCTAACACCTTTCCTTACTCCTTTAGGAAGCCTCCTAACACCTTTCCTTACTCCTTTAGGAAGTCTCCTAACACCTTTCACTAACTCCTTTAGGAAGCCTCCTAACACCTTTCCTTACTCCTTTAGGAAGCCTCCTAACACCTTTCCTTAACTCCTTTAGGAAGCCTCCTAACACCTTTCACTAACTCCTTTAGGAAATCTCCTAACACCTTTCCTAACTCCTTTAGGAAGCCTCCTAACACCTTTCCTTACTCCTTTAGGAAGCCTCCTAACACCTTTCCTTAACTCCTTTAGGAAGCCTCCTAACACCTTTCACTAACTCCTTTAGGAAGCTTCCTAACACCTTTCCTTACTCCTTTAGGAAGCCTCCTAACACCTTTCACTAACTCCTTTAGGAAACTTCCTAACACCTTTCACTAACTCCTTTAGGAAGCCTCCTAACACCTTTCACTAACTCCTTTAGGAAGCTTCCTAACACCTTTCCTTACTCCTTTAGGAAGCCTCCTAACACCTTTCCTTACTCCTTTAGGAAGCCTCCTAACACCTTTCACTAACTCCTTTAGGAAGCCTCCTAACACCTTTCCTTAACTCCTTTAGGAAGCCTGCTAACACCTTTCCTTACTCCTTTAGGAAACCTCCTAACACCTTTCCTTAACTCCTTTAGGAAGCCTCCTAACACCTTTCCTTACTCCTTTAGGAAGCCTCCTAACACCTTTCCTTACTCCTTTAGGAAACCTCCTAACACCTTTCACTAACTCCTTTAGGAAGCCTCCTAACACCTTTCACTAACTCCATTAGGAACCCTCCAAACACCTTTCCTTAACCCTGTGATGTCATCCAGGGGTTCAGGTAAAGTTGATAGATAAGGAGTTAGGAGGGACTTTTCGGACGTACCTATAGTCAGTGGATACTGCTGAGTGGTGCATCATGGGGGATTTGGAAGTGGGTGTGTGATGTTCACCCTGGAATACACCACTGGTACCAATCCTCAGATAGGCTGTGGTGTTTAAACTGCTTTCACAATGTGCACACCATGAGGTCTTCATCAGCTTCAAGGTTCACCGTGTTGTAAAGGCTGAGAGACGCTCTTCAACAACGTCCATCCATCTTCTACATCCTGGAGCCCGTCCAAGTTAACATTCTGAACCAACACAGAGTCATGAGCTTGTTGTTTGTCATTACTTTTCTTCACGTGTGTCTTGTTATGTCAAGAATGTGTGATGCTCCACTTCCTCCACTGTTCCCACCGACGCTCTCAGTTCCATTCGTACCCTCGTATCCACGGTGCATTGCATTACACCCTGACTATATGCAATGACCTACTTCAAAGCAAATGAAGATAAATCCACATGGCATCCCTTACAAGTTTTGTTACGCTCCCAATCATTGAAGAGGCGACACAGGCGGGAGAAAAAGACCAGATTTTGAAAGAAATAGTGTGAAAGTATGTGTGAAATTAGCTGCATTTCAAAGCGACATGTGGTACAACTCCAGGATGTGGCTTCTGACTTTTGCTGGAAAAAACCTTAACGTGCAGAATGTTTGTTATAAAGAAATCACTATACTCAGTGTTTTCTGTGAAGTTCAATCAGCAGTGTGCAGACTTCTGATGGAATTCATTAATTAATTAAGAAAATAATGAACTACAATGAATGAATGAACAGCGGCGATCCATGAAATCAATATCTGGAGGACTCAAATAGTCAGTGTTGGGAAAGTTCAGTTTCTACACAAACTAGTTCAAAGTTCAGTTCACAAATTTTAAAATGAAGTAGTTCAGTTCATAGTTCATAATTCACAGTTCCAAAAATGAACTAGTTCAAAGTTCTTTTTTTTTTTTTTCCAATATGTTGCTGTGAGCTGTTCCCCTCAGAATACTGGCAATTTCTCCATTGTTGCCCCCCAGTCAGTCCTCACTAGTAGCAGCTGCAGTGCCCCCCCCCCCCCCCCCCCCCCAACAGGATATTCTCAGAACCATGAGGACAAACCTGCTGCTTGAATGGACTTTAGGAATGAGGAATTATTAAAACATAAACAAAGGACAGTAGTTCTTAAGGTGCAAAGGAAAATATACCAGGAAGGTTCTACTAACAAATTACAACTTAAAATAGTAAAACCCTCAAGGGATTATTTAGTTCCTGGCACATACCTTGAAAGGTGAGCCGGGTTCAATGAGCCTCTCAGGTTTGTTTTACAGAGTTGCTTCTTGAAACCCGGCGGGCAAAGTTTATATAAAAAGGTTTTTTCCACCTGGATCATCACTGACTTTTTCACAACATTCTTTTAAATACCAGGATCTCCGGACTATTGAGCGCACAGGAATATAAGCCGCAGCCACCGAATTTAAAAAGGATAAAAGAAAAAGAGATTTCGGAGTTACGTGATGCACCTGAACGCATCACCCACATACCAGCGACTTGAAGCTGTTAACCCTTAAAAAGGTTCAAAGCATGTAAAAAAGAAAAACAAGCGGCTTATCATCCGGAAAGTACGGTAACCATACCAAGATGAAGTATTAATGGTGGAGATGGAGTCTGAGGTAGAGCTGCTGTCTTCTGTTTGTTTTTTCCGCGATGTTTCGCATTTTGATGAGGTGGGCAGAGCTGCAGAGCTGCAGCTCTGTCCTGTCTCATATAGAATCTAGAACCAGTTTTCCATTGCGTTTTTTTTCAGGCTTTTCATGGTGACATCATTGTAAGTCGGGGTGACCCGACCCGGTGATCTCTCCTGACCCGGTCCAGAGATGAGCAGAGGGTCTGGAGAACAGGCTGTCCACGCTGTGCCGACACCGATTCATCTGCAGGTTCAAATTAAACTCCAACTCAGTTCTGGGTCATTTTTATTTGCCTGATTACAATAAGTTTCATTTCATTTAATAAGTAAAATATTTTTTTTCTCTATAGAAACATTTATACTGTTATGACAATGAAAAATAAAAACTCATGACATGCTGTACTAATAATATCTGCTAAGTGTAAATTAGGAAGAAGTGCATTTCAAAAAGTAGTCAACTTGAATATTTTATAAAACTGCATTTTTCAAGTGATTAAGTTTGAATTTAAAATAAAAAAAACAACAACTTTCTTCAACAATGTACACACTTGGACATGAATAGAGAATGAAGGGCAGCATCATCAAAGTGAAACAAGGAAACCAGCCTGTTGTGATGACCTTGAATAAAGAAAGATTGTCCTAGAACTCTCACAATGAAACACGGAAATAAAGAACCTCTTTTTAACCATTCAAACGAAAACCACTGTGATAAAACCTTTCCAGAAACACTATAAAAAGTGACCATGCTCATGTAACTGGTATAAATCCTCGAAGATACAACGCAGGCTCGCTGTACAAACACAGAAAATTACATCAGATCATCTCTATTATTTGTCTCTAGCTTTGGCAAATATTCTCATATAATCACATTACTGTTTTCATAGTACAATTAGTGCCATTACTAGGTGTTTATTTAACCACTGAGTTACAAATGAATGATATGCACCATCATGTAAACAACAGGCGTAGTAATTTATCAAACTGTCTCACAGTCAAGTAAAGACACACATTTGCTGAAAACATCTGGAAACACCGATCACCATTAACGGGTCAGACTGGCAGCCATTACAGGCGTCTACATAGTGTCAGGGTTCAGTAGAAAATCTGCTGGTTGATTCATGGCACTAAAGGAAATCACGGCACAAAACTAGAGGAAGGCGCTTTTCCTTCCCGTCTGTGAAAATGAAAACATGCTCATTCTGCTCCTCAAAACCACACAGACATTTTCATCACACTCATTATACTGAGAAATCACAATTTGACAGCAATACTGAATATTCTAGCTCCTGGTATTAGCTGTGAAGGTCGGCTACGATGGGAGCTTTACAGCATTTTACTTCCAAAGATTAAAAAAAGAAAATAAAATCTGTGTTATGGCCATCAGTTGGAGCCTTTTCCACTCAGATGTCAAGCAAATGTCCCCAAAAACAAAACAAACTAATACTAATCTTTCTATTTTGAGTTTTTCTAGATTGCTATGTTTATACAGTATGTGAAAATTAAAACTAATCTTTTTCCCTCACTAGAAAGCCACATCATTGTCTTTCGATAGACATGTATGATGAACTCATTTTGTAAGAGCCTCATTGGCTGATATGTTTGTGAATGCATATTAATAACTATACTTGTCTCATTGTACTCAAGTTGTCTAATATATAAAAAAGTTGTTGCTGGAGTTTGAATGTCCTCAGACATACATAAAATCTTTCTTCATGCACCATGAACGTAGTTTAGTCACTCTTTAGATATATCAATATATATAAATCTATTTCAGGCAGTATCAAGTGATATATGGCACTAAAGTATCTAAAGATTTGTTTTGTGAAACAGACTTCAAACTTCTTCAATATTACTCAGAACTAGGGATGCACCAATACCGATAACAGCATCAAGTATCAGATCCGATACTGCATGGAGTACTCGGAAATAGATCCCTGATACAACCTGGCGAGTACTACAAGACGTCATGCGTCAGCGACGCCACCCGCAGGTAGACAAGAGAACACCAGCGCTGTCCGCTTTTTGTAGATTCTATATATTATAGAATATATATTATATATCTCAATATTATTGAGAACGACAAAAGTAAGACAGACTGTAAATGATGTTCTGACTAAATATGAAGAGGAGGAGAAAGATAGTTGCTACAATACCAGCAACTTCATCACCAGCAACTTCATCACCAGAGACGTTTGGACCAGCAGAGTTAGAACGACGTCGCTCAGTAGTTAAGCAGCTCAGCACGGAACTTCGAACCGTGCTACATGCTACATGCTAAAGAGTTTCGGCACTCATATCGGTACTTGGTATTGGCAAGTAGCTTAAAGTTAGTACTTGTACTTGTCCTTTAAAACAAATGGTATCGGTGCATCCCTCCTCAGAACCAAATTTATATCTTGCATTTGGAATCTCTTGGTGGAGTACCACCACTGTCAATGTAAAACTTGAGGTGAACCTCTCTGAGCAACTACCCCAGATACCAGACTTGTGCACTGTATGAAGACCAGGGGTCAAACCTTTTAGGAAAGCTGTTGTCTGATTAAGGGGAAACTGGGTTCAGGTTGGTGGTCTCCATCCACCAGAACCTTGTCCACTTGGTCAAACCTGAAGTGGCCAATCAGGGAGGGCACATGGAGCAGAACGTCACACTGTTAGGATGAGAGCTTGTCTTGGTGAAGCCGTTTCTGTTCTACACCTTCTTTTCATGATGCTGATGGTGACTGACTGGATGGTTTAGTCGGTGAACGTTACAGCAGCACCAAAGCAAATACTGTAACTGAGACTTGCCCACCAACTGGCAGTGGTTTAACTGGTCATGATGTACGCCCTCACTGAATTAAGAACACCTCATTCATCCTGTATGACTTCAATGCTACGGTCATTGCTACTCTGGTGGCCAACATGGAAGCTCCTCAGTGCAGCTTAATGTGACTGAAAACCTTTAACACAGCTTGGTTGTCTTGGTTTAAAAGATCGGTTACGCCATGCTCAATGTGGAACTTCAATACTGGTGACACAAGGGTAGAGATCATTGTTTCTCAAATAGGCATCCAAAAAAGATCAAGAACTGTTGATATAAAATAGTGTACCATTCTTGGGTGGAGACCACAGACTACTAAGGCGACAGTGAGGCTTAGAAACACATGACCAGGTGTTTGTCGTCAGGATGGATTCTACAACGAGATAGAAGATGTTTCCAAGAGTCCAGGCCTATGGTAGACTGCTGAGAGCCTCCTGAACATAGGTAACAAGCACCGTGGTTAGCGAAGTGAAATCCAGAGTGTGGAGAGCCCCTTCGGGTGCTGCCATTGTGTCTGGACAGTGGATCGTACCACTCTGTTACTTTGAGGGTTACTGCTGCTTTACAGTTATTACAATGACACCCCGATGACTGAATCTTGACTGATGCATTTAATTAACCCTGGAGCAAATCTGAAATAGCCCTGACAAACTGAAGGATTCAAGGACAACAGGAGTCGGTATACGAGAGGCTGAAGTCAAGCAGCACATCCAAGATTACCCGAGTCTAATCTGCTCTGTGCCACGGTGAGTCTCAACAAACTCGGCTAGCAGCTGCCTGACTTTTTGAGTTTAAGTTAACTTAAAACGAATCCACTGATGGCACCATCCTACCTTTTGAGTTATTGATAGAAGCCTGCTGGAAGCCTACAGCAACTTCTTGAAAGTGCGGAACCCATTTAGAGGGAAAACCACAAGAACCGCTTTTAACTAGCATGGATAGTCTAAATTCAGTCCTCGGGAACAAAGTGCACTGGCACAATCGCAGACCTTTGAACAGTTCACACTGCAGTGAGATGAAAAAGTAAAACAGAGTGGATGTGGTGGGAGGTTTGACCAAGGAGTGTTGCATGGGAGGGAGTGAACTTCTAACATTGTTTGCCCACAACCTTGTCTTGGTCGAGACAATGGAGGCTGTCACAGAGGACAGAGTTGTCTCCTGTAGGAAAACAAAGATCCAGGACTTCGGTCACCCAGACTCTGTCCCTGTTGCAAGAGAGAATGTCAAAGCCATGAAGAAGTTCCTTTATCCTGGCAGTTGGTTTCTTCAGTGGGACTTCATCAATCTTTGAACCCATAGCGAACATGTGGAATTTAAAGTATCTAAGCAGAGGAACCATGTTTTTCATGTGTCGGTACTGTCGGTCTTGCTTCGGTCGCATGAAACATGGATCAGTAATGAGCAGGAATGATTGATTGCGTTGTGACAAGACCAAAGCTCATGTGATGTCCACAAGCTGGTGAAAGAAAGAGCAGCCTGCCTGATCTGCAGGCAGAAACTCCCTGCAGGTTCGTCCCCGACTGCACAGCCAGCTGGCTACGTCCTGCGTGTGAAGGATCTTAATGGTTCCTGATGCTCGTATGACCGACTGTGACCATTATGGTTCTAGTGAATCAAAGATTCAAAGGGATTGTATACAAGTTGTGCAAGTGCCCATTGTCTAATCTCCGGTGGAGTCAAGGGAAAATGTGCCAAGACGCCTGGTCTGACCAGAGCCTAAAAAGTCATGTTTGGTATCAGTTTTCTTCTCACCTCCATTGTAAAGGCTTTTAAACTGGAGCGTCATTTGTAAAAATCATTAATCTAATGAGCAATATTCATTGATATATGCATTTGTTGATATGACAAGAACACATGGGAGAAAAGTATGTAAAGTATAGCAATAGACTACATAAAACATCTAATCTATAAGAAATGGGCAAGATAAAGTACAACTAATTCTAAACGGAACTCAACCTGACTTAAAATTGGAAGTAGATTCATTTTGGCGAATTGGAAACACTGTCGATTTGTAAGCCATGAATTTTAACAGAAAAATCCAAAGAAATCTTCAGTTGGAGATTGAGTCTGATTACTGGCTCTCCAGTGAGCTCTCTGCAGTTCATCTTTGTTGATGACACAAATTTTGACAAATAAGTTTCCTTTTTAATCTAAGATTTGAAAAGTTTTTAAAGGTCCAATATTATACCGTCTTTAAACACTTTCGCATCATTGTCAGTGGCCCAAAAACATTGTATTCAAAGAGTGCTTCCCCAAATCAAGCCGTGGTCCTGAATTTCAGCCGGTCTAAAAGTCCCTCTTTCCCTGCATGGTGTCATGAAGGGAAAAACTCTGAATCTCATGTATGAGCATATATTCTCTAAAAAGTGATTCGGATGACAGACTTTCTTCACTTCTGGGGCCTCAAACAGACTGTGGACACACATTACTGCTAGAAAAGCATCAGAAAGCCAATTTTGCATAATACGGGACCTTCAAATGGCAATCACGTTTCTGATTGAAAATCAAATGGCACAAATGACAGTGAAGTGTTTTGTTTCTGAAAAATACAAAGACTGTTTTAAAACCAGAAAGGAAGTGGAAGTCAAGAATTGCACTGACTTTGAGAAATGCAGACGTTATTGTGGGTTAGGAAAAAGAAGAACGTAGTAATAGTCCACTGCTTTGTTTGTGCTGTTGCACTGCAGATCCAGGGCTGACAGGAGCTTCTAAATATTAGTACAAGTTACAAGATAAGGTTGGGTTTACAGTACACAAGGTAAGGTAAACGCTCGTTTCAGTGCAAGTCACAGCATATTTGACTTCATAGCTACAGAAGGAATGCTAAGCACACTTATGGTTCAAAACAGTGTTCTGTTGAATATGTGGTATTTGTACAGAAAAGAGACAATATAGAAAACCTCTGTCACGTAATAATGTCATACTTGTAAAATAAGTCATTCCATTTGGATCATACATTAAGCTGTATAGTATGTAAATAGTATTTTCTGGTGTAGCACCTTTTCAAACATACACAGTATTTACAGTGCAGGGAAGTACACATTGGTCTCACAGCTATCCTACAGTTATTTTGCTGAACTCTGCTACAGTTTGGGGTGTTACTGTGCTACTTATGTTCTCTGGATCTTTTCATTCAAAACAAACAAGGGCTCCAAAAAATGATTCTCCACCCAAATCATTGGCACAGCGTCACCATCACAAGAAGTTTTCCTTAGAGTAACCCTAAAAGTACACAGTGATTAGTTCATCAACACTTAAAATGTTGTGCTTTAGTGTAGACACGTACAAAAGTCATGCTATTTTTTTCTTTTGGAGTGTGATGATACGTACAATGACAGGTAACACTGACTGTTTTCGTGGATCAGGGCTTCTCTGGATATCCAGCTCGCTTCATTATTAGCTACATCTTGTCAGAAGTATTTCACTGCCTCTTTTTTATTCCTTGAAAACAGGAGTAATGGATGTTCCCTTGTAGAAAATGTTCCGAGTGTTATCAGGACTGTTGGCTCTCTCTGGAATCAGAATAATATTATTGCCTTTTCTGCGCAGTGTGGACTCGCGGCTGGAGGTGACGGAGGGGGTCTCTGAGGCCGTCTCTCCACCCCCGCCTCCTCCAGATCCAGGAACGCCACCATCCCCAGGAGTCACCCTGATAGTCGACAAGCCCTGCGGGTGGACCCTCTGCTCCGACTGGCTGGTGTTCTGGGTGTGCACAGTAATCACAGGGGGTGTGCTAATGCTGGCAGTGGTGGTAACAATGTGATTGGCACGTTTCCTGTCAATGGACCCTTCTGGCACTGAATCGGAGCTTTCCGAGTCCCTGCTCAGGTCATTGAGCTCAAAAGACTGCCTTAAACTCCCGGCTCCTCCCCCTGATCCTCCTCCTGTTCCACTGACTCCTGCTCCAGGTCCAGTTCCATGATCCAGAGAACGCCACCTCCACGAACCGCTTCCATCTGTTGATGGCGGTTGGATTATGGGTCTGTTGTGCTCAGGGTGGGCCTCTACTCTGACGATTGCTCCAGTACTTCCTGAAATGCTTCCAGTGGTGCTGCCCAGTGAGCTGGGAGCGGTGGTGCTGGTAGGGTCTTGGTCGGTGAGGGTCCTGTATCGAGCCGAGGCCTGACAGCTCCCGGTGGTGTTGCAGCCCATGCTGCTCTCATCTAAGCTCTTGGAATGGGTCTGTAGTAGTCCTTGCTGCTTGGACATAGCAATCACTTGCATGATACGTGGTTGAAGATTATGTCCATTTTCATTTGTCCGGCAGGCGGCCGTCTTCTCCACTGCCCTCTGCCAGTTGGCCTGGATTGTGCTATTGACTGTTGACATCCCATCACCGCCTACTCCCACTGTCTTCTGGGAGTTGTGGTTATAATTCTCATGGGCTTCCTCGGGTATGTGGACTAGCTGTGATGACCCAGGTCTTGACTGCATGGAGATCCTAGCCCCTCCAGTGATTCCGCTGCAGTTGGAGGGCAGGGTAGTACTTGCTCCTGCCACCAGTTTGGACATGTACGCGTGGGCGTCGAACCCTCCGTTGAGGCCCACGGCTGCCGGTTCGGAGCTAGTCCGGAGCTCCATGCTGCCATGGTGGTGTGGATGTAGGGACGAATGGCCCGACGAGGAGTCTACAGAGGAGGAGAAGGAGTCTGGGACTTGAAGGGAGCACTTGTGATTGTTGTTCTTACTCTTCCATTGAGATAGAAGCTGCTTGGAGCGGCTGGAGTCCATAGAGGCATGGTGAAGGGTGGCGGCGTGACGCCTGGCTGCTTCTTCGTACGCTGCCATCGCCTGAGGAGTGTGGACCCGAGGAAGGGTGTGGCTGAACGTCATTATGGCATCTTTGTTTTGGGGGCTATGTGGGGAAATCACTTCCACATCCGCACTGGACCGCTTCAGGCTGTCGTCAGGCCTCTGCTGCTGAAGACCGCGGTGCAGCAGCCCCTCCGAGTGCGAGGTGGGAATGCCGGGTTCTCCAGCCAGAGCTTTCATTTGGAGGTGGTGGAGGACGGCCTCCTGGCTGATGTGTGGCAAGGAGCAGGGAGGGCGGTGAACAACTGGAGGGGGAGCGCTGGTGGCCTCCTCACTAGACTGGAAATTTCCAACAGCATACAAACCCTGGAAAGACAGCAAACCGGAGAAACATTTTGATATTTTCCTGATGGAATCATTTGAACAGATGTACCGATACTAGTATTGGGTGTGATACTGCACTGTACTCCTACTCGTTAACGAACACCGGTAACAACCCAGTGAGTACTACATGATGTGTCATCAACATCACCTGCAGGTACACAAGAGAGCACGAGCAATGTACGATTCTTTAATATCAATGAGAATGACAAAACATAAAACAAACTGTAAATTATGTTCTAACAAAATATCAAGAGGGGGAGAAAGACAGTTGGGACAACACCAGCAACTTCATCACCAGCAACTTCATCACCAGAGACATTTAGACCAGCAGAGGTAGAACGACGCTCAGTAGTTTAACTGATCAGCACGGAATTCCAAGCCGTGCTACATGCTACATGCTAAAGCGTTTCAGGGCTCACACAACAGCAATGCTACATGCTAAACATGATTAAAGTGACTGAAAGAGCCTCGGTCCTGCTGCAGTACGTTCCGGAGCGGGGTGGGCCGGGACAGTATGGCAGAGTAAGGCAAAATGCTTCCAGGCCCAACTGCGTTGCGCGGTTGCACCACAGAGAGGACGGTAAAATGTAGGCGGGTTGTGAACGACGCAGTTATGTAATGTCATTACGCAACAGTAGTGACGGGACCAACACAGAAGTTTGTGAGTTCTGTTCAGCGGTTAAAGGATCTAAATGGGTCTTGGAGCGTTGAATGTTGCGACCCCTGCTGCAGACGGTCAGGCTGTTGGAAGTGTGTGGAGCATTGACACAGCAGCTGTCTTCAGGTGGTTCATGGTGATGTAGAGCCTCCACACATCCTTTGTGTATGGGTATGAATCAGGCTTCATAGCATTTGAAAAGTACTCGGTATCTGTATGTACATAAAGGTTAGTTCTTGTACTCATCCTTTAAAAAAGTGGTAAGTTAATCTGACACTCCAGGCCATTTTAACTGATCCAAGGTCAGTTACCATAATTCCCGGACTATTGAGCGCACCTGAATAGAAGCCGCAGCCACAAAATTTAAAAAAATAGAGAGAGAGAGAGAGAGAGAGAGAGAGAGAGAGAGAGAGAGAGAGAGATACAGAAGGCTAAACTACACACACACACTAAGGGTTTGTCTGTGCTGATAAAGTTTCTTATTGGTTATTTGCTGATTGTGATTGTGAGGAGGACGATTGGTTAACCATGGGGCGCAGCCATAGGGCCCAGCAGGTTGGTTTACGTGATGCACCTGAAGGCATCACTCAGGGCTGTCAGCTGCAGGAGTTAGACCAGACCACATAAGGCAGCACATGACGAGGTCAGGAAGACAGAAATATCACCTTAAGGACAAAGTCTGGAGAAGCAGAGGCCCTCAAAACAGCATAGACACAGGCGGAAGTGGAATCTGGCAGCATGAAGCTCGTTAACCCGTAAAAATCCATAAAGTAGCCGCATCATTGTATAAGCCACACGGTCAAAGCGTGTTAAAAAAGTAGTGGTTTATAATCTTGAATTACAGTAGTAGGTAAGTAATTTTACTCGACCTCATGTCAGTCTCAATCAATACAATCCATACTTTGGCTCGCAGTAAGTGAGGACCAGGCCTTACCAAGTAGACAGCAATCGCTCCTCCAAGCAGGAAGCCCAGGTAGACGTCGATGGCATGGTTCTTGTACTGAATGATCCTGGTCAGGCCGCAGATTATAGCACTGATAATGAAGGAGAAGACCAGCAGGGGCTTGAGCAATTTGGATGAGTCCGTCAGAGTGCTGTTGAAGTACATCTGTCGACAGATAAACACAGAATTGTATTTGAATACAGTGCACACAATACATTTAAAAACAATACAGCTCCAGTATGTTACACAATGTTTTGAGCAAATGAGAGGTGATAGCAGGTGTGTGTGTTCATGTTATTCAATGGTCTGTTCAATGTGTTATACACTAAATAGCCAAGAGCATTGGCCCTCTGACTTTTTGCGGCCGACTACTTGGTGGTGAGTTGCTGTTGTTCCCAATCGCTTCCACTTGGTTATAGTTCTACTAACATTTGAGTGTGAGTAAATTACCAGCTGGACTTACTGCACAGGTGGCGTCCTGTCGCTGGACCATGCTGGAGTTCACTGAGCTCCTGAGAGCAGCACAGTCTTTCACTCATGTTTATAGAAATCAGGGTCTTTCACATTCTGATAGTCTGGGACTGGGTTCGGTTTTTCACTCTGCATTTTGAGAGCGGTTCAAACTACCTGGAAAACGTCATGCAATTACAACATCTGCTCATTTGGGGGCGCTGTCCCTGAAACCAACACTGACCAGGGAGGAAGAAAAAATTAAACGTGGCTCATTGATTGGTCTGGACCGAAAGCGGAAGTCCCGCCGGTGGTGTCTAGGCTAATTAGCTCGTGGCTAACGGGTGGCCACAAACAACCGCAATATATAGTCTTCAGACCAGATATCAATGAGAGTCTTCCTCACTACTTCTTCCTCACTGCTGCCCACAAGACGTTGTCCAACATTTCTTTCTGCGTCTGCTTCTTCTGATTCACACAATTAGCTTTAACAAACACTTCTGGTAATATAATGTAGCTGTGCAGCAAACAACCACCTAATCTTTGATGTTTGTTTGTACAAAGGGACTTTCCTCAGTTCTGCTGTGATACCAGGGTTCTGTGTGGTTCCGTCTGTGTGTTTGTGTGGCCTGAAACTGTTACTCACTGAAACATAGACAGCAGCAAAGGATGCCAGCGTCGCATGCTGAGAAGGGAAGGATTTTCTGCAGGAGATGAAAGAGCAGAAATAGATTCAGCCAACATTTGCTTCTGTGTGTGTGTGTGTGTGTGTGTGTGTGTGTGTGTGTGTGTGTGTGTGTGTGTGTGTGTGTGTGTGTGTGTGTGTGTGTGTGTGTGTGTGTGAGTGAGTCAGCAGGAGCAAGACACACAGGCGTAATGAGATATCTCACACAGCAGCACAATAGCTGAAGCTCTTTTCAGAGGCTTCCAAGTAAAACAAGTGGAGGAGAGGAGAAGCAGGAGCTGGACTGAGAGGGAAGCTGTGACCTCGTTTCTACGACCTACTTCTGGAGAGCGCTGAGGAACACTCCTCCTCCACCCAGCCCCGTCTTCACTCCTGCAGTGTGTGTGTGTGTGTGTGTGTGTGTGTGTGTTTGAGACACCTGTGTGGTCATAAATAATTGATTTCAGATGAAACGTCAGCGCACTGCTTCTGAATGAACCTTCAAGTCTGTTTGGAAACAAAAACAAATCTCTGCCGTAATTATTTCTCATGTTTATTTTGGTGTGAAAGCAACTTCTTAATTGATCATTGATTTAAAAATGGATTTCAAACTAAATTCCTATTAGACACTAGGGCTGTCGAACTTAGTGGTGTGAACTGTAGAAACATAATGATCTCCTAACAAGCACGACACAAAATGGTTTTACTGAAATACTTTCCACCTGTATTTCTCTGTTATATTAACATCACAAATGTATGTGGATAAAATACCACTCTTTGTAAGAAATCTGTACTGAACTGTAATCCATGTGCACTGGGATGTGAGCTTTCATTGAACTGCTCATATTAATCCACTGATACCTCAAAGAGAAACACTTATAGGTGACCTGCTTGATAAATTCCATTAAACATTCGTAACATTAAAGCATCGGAAATATTAAGAAAAGCCGGTTTCATTCCTATTTCAGCAAATTGGGAAAAACATCCAGGAACTTCTTGTAACCATGTGTGCTGTGATGTCATTAAGGCTCTGTTTCCACGACAACGTTTCGCTTGAAAAAGAAGGAAAAAAAGAAAATGAAAGGAAAATGAAAGAAAAGGAAAATGAGAAGAAAAATAAAAGAAGAAAAAAGAGGAACAAAAGAAAAGGAACAAAATTCCGTTTCCATGGCGGGGTTTAGAAAACCATGTCCGTTGACAAACACTGAACACGATGTAGTGAGGACGCCGGGCCACGATTTCCACTGTCGCTGTTTTTGTACTGAAACACGACACATGCAGCAGAGAACAACGAGCTCTAAACATGAACACTGGCAGAACACGACCAAGTCGGATTCTTATTACAGTGACTGTCAAAATAAAACTACCAAGTCCAGGAGAACCTGGACTGGGAGTCTTGACACTGTGGAGGAAACATTGTTCTGATTGGCTCTACTGGGCATGTGCAGAACAACTGTTCTGTGGTGGGGGTTCAGGTCGCTGTGCTCCCACCGTCAGAACTGGCATGGCAACGGAGCCAAATGTTTTACAAAAGTTCCACTTTGGGAGTTGATCCAAAACATTGCGCTTTCAGGCTCCGAGCGCCGTTGTCATGGAAACGGACCCTCAAACTACAGAAGCACTCTCAAGTTTTTGTCATTTGAATTTACAATATAAAAATAGAATTGTTCATTGATCCGTGTCTTTCTGGCCTTCCTTCTCTGATGAGATCTGTCCGTCCACGTTATAGAAAGAGCACAGTGAAATGAGCTGAACGCATTGTGAACTGGTGAATTCAGATTTCCTTTGTGTTTTAGAAGGAGCTCCATACATCAACTTATGCAGTGAATGCTCTGCCTGGCAGGTATTACGGTGAGCGGTGTCTGCTGGTAAAATAGGTTAATAATACCCCTGATGCACAACTGCTGCAGCAAACATCTTTTCATGCTGCTTCGATAACGAGACTGAAGCTGAAGCTGCCACAGAGAGAGCACTAGACACTGTTTATGCCAGGAGCACAAGGTTATATTTAGTCTCAATAGTCTGCAGCCGGACCCGTCCACAACATCGCCACACGGTCCACCACCACACTCGCAGGACCGACAGCCCATTATTCCTCCCACAGACACCGATCTGGAGCCACGTTCTGGATTAGAACCCAAGGCCATAAACAGGCTGCACCTCTTATTTGTGTTCACTCCAGGTCTCAGAACCAACTGAAGACTTTTACATGCCAGAACAGTAGAGATGCACCGATACCACCGTTTTAAAGGATGAGTACAAACCTTTAGCTACTTGCCGATACCGGGTACTGATATGAGTACTTATTATATGTCATAAAACCCAGTTTATACCACATATGCAAACTAGACATAAAGGTTATGTGTCACCATGAAGTTCCTCCACACAGCCTGTGTCGACGCTACGTCTCCTCCACCAGCCTTAGTCTGCAGTAGCATAGCGCAGAGCGTAGCGTCTATATACACACTGCGCTGTGCTCCCTCGCTGTTAATGACTGTCAGTCAAACTTTAATCACAGTTAGCATGTAGCATCGCTGGTATGTCAGCCTGAACTCCCAAACCATGTAGCATGTAGCATGTAGCAGGGCTCGGAGTTCGGCGCTGATAAGTTAAACTACTGAGCGACATGGGGCTAACGCTCCTCCTCTTGATAGTTTGTCAGAACATAATTTAGTCTGTCTTACTTTTATTATTCTCATTAATATTAAATAAATCTCCAAACCACGGACATCGCCTGTGCTCTCTTGCATCCCTGAGAGCGACGTGTGATACATGAAGTCACACGGTACTGGCTAGATTGTACTACTCTGGGCAGTATACTGGGATCGGTGCGTTCCTAAAGATGTCCTTACACTTTTTTGTGCATAGTTCAGATTTATTAAAATCAAAGAAAGGTCTAACCTGTATCACAAGTAAAGCTGTTCTTTCTAGCATGAGTGGGTGACTGATGGGCTGATGGAGATGGTGACTCTCCCAGTCAGTGTGCACAACGAGCTAACTGCCCCTCCTCACCTGCCCCGGGTGATGGCTGCAGGGTCGGCTCCGGAGCAGATGTCCTCCATGACGTACGGGTTCTGCTCACAGCTCACGTTCAGGGTGGTGTAGTTGGGCTTGCACACGGTGAGGAAGTACGGCGTTGGGTAGCCCGTCATCAGCTGGAGGACGTCGGTAATGAGCGCCGTGGCACAGAGACCAAACGCATGAACGCCTGCAGGCCGAGACGTGAAGGAGCACACACGGCTTTTCTTTCAGTCTTCAACATTCATTTCCTGGCTCCAGTCATGTTATACAGAAGATGATGAGAAGTGAATGAAAGTAGGGAAGCACCGATACCACTTTTTCAAAGGTCACATACGAGTGCGAGTCCTGACCTTTAGCTGCTTAGTATCAGAACGGAGATAAAGGTCAGGACTCGCACTTGAAAAAAGTGGTGTCGGTGCTTCCCCAGTCGATATTGGTCAACGATCAGAAACGGGAGTGAATGATGTAGAGAGCGGGCGTACCAACGAAGCGGACGGCTCGGCGGATGAAGGAGTTGAAGTTGCAGCCGGCAGCGTTGATGTTGGCCTCGGTCCCGGCGCCGCTCTTCCTCCGGGACAGGCAGCAGAACAGGATGGCCTCTCCGATCATGATCTGGTGACAGAAAGTCCACTGTTACACGTGTTTACGTCCAGGAGCCTGAGACATGACGGAGGACAGTCATTAGCAGCTTATCTTCAGAGCTCCAGTCAGAGAATTAAACACGTTTCACCCCCAGAACGAGGAGAGCAGAGTTCCTAAACTTTGATTCACGTCGATGAGTGAAACCACTGCGAGCAGCGAGGAGTGAGGTGAATCACACTGATCATCTCTTTAGACTGCAGGTCAACATTCTGTCCTCAAGGAAAGAAGTGAGTCCTTTCAAACTTTGTCAGCAACGATGTAAAGCGGTACAAGTAAAGAAGAATTCAACTCAATTCAATTTTATTTCTCTATCAGCAAATACAACACAATCCTCTGGAGGCACCTTCACAGAGAAAAACTATCCTATATGAGCAAGTCGAGGAGACGGCAGAAAGACAAAGGTCCTTATAAACAGGAAGAAACTTGAAGAACCAGACTCACAGGAGACTTTCTGCAGAACCAGATTCAATCCAACAAAAGTACACTCATATTACTCACTACTCTTATAGTATGTATAATATATATATGCTTTATGATACAGGTGACCTTATATGTTCACTGTTGGTCTTAAAAACAAAGCATCATCACTGAATAAGTTACAGAGACAATGACGAAAGTAAGACTAAATGATGTTCTGACTAAATACTGTGGGGCAGGCGGGGGTTATGTATTATTATTGCTGTGTTATTGTTGTATTCGTATTCTGTTATTGCATTCGAGCACCCGAGCAGTGTAATGTAAGTGAGTGACGTCAGCTAAC